>NW_027459559.1:0-300000 GCF_050624435.1 Tenrec ecaudatus | reverse complement strand
ACAAGGACTATGTAGGTTACCGAGCCGGCAATTGGACTATCTAGGTTAACGAACGGGCACTTGGACTATGTAGGTTAGCTAACAGGAACTTGGACTATCTAGGTTAACTAGCGGGCACTTGGACGATGCAGGTTCCCTAGTTGGCAAATTGACTATGTAGGTTCCCTAGCGGGCACTTGGACTATGTGGGTACCCTAGCGGGCATTTGGACTATCTAGGATACCTAACGGGCATTTGGACTACGTAGGTTTCCTAGCGGGCACTTGGATTATGTAGGTTCCCTTCTTGCACTTGGACTATGTAGGTTACTAGCGGGCATTTGGACTATGTAGGTTACCTAGTGGGCACTTGGAATATATAGGTTCCCTATCGGGCACTTGGACAATGTAGGTTAATTAGTGGGCGCTAGGACTATGTTGGTTACCTAGCGGGCCCTTGGACTCTGTAGGTTAACTTGCGGGCACTTGGACTATCTAGGTTAACTAGCGGACACTTGGACTAACTAGGTTAACGAGCGGGCCCTTGGACTATGTAGGTTACCTAGCGGGCACTTGGACTGTGTGGGTACCCTAGCGGGCATTTGGACTATCTAGGTTACCTAACAGGCAATTGGACTATCTAGGTTACCTAACGGGCCCTTGGAATATCTAGGTTAACTAGCGGGCACTTGGACTATCTAGGTTATCTAGCGGGCCCTTGGAATATGTAGGTTACCTAGCGGGCACTTGGACTATCTATGTTAACGAATGGGCACTTGGACTATGTAGGTTACCTAGCGGGCACTTGAACTATCTAGGTTAACTAGCGGGTACTTGGACTATCTAGGTTACCTAACGGGTACTTGGACTATCTAAGTTACCTAGAGGGCACTTGGACTATTTAGATTAACTAGCGGACACATGGAAGATCTAGGTTTACTAGCGGGCACTTGGACAATCTAGGTTACCTACCTGACCCTTGGACTATGTAGGTTAACTAGCAGGCACTTGGACTATCAGGTTAACTAGCGGTCACTTGGACTATGTAGGTAACCTAGCGGGAACGTGGACTGTCTAGGTTACCTAGCGGGCAATTGGACTATCTAGGTTACCTAACAGGCAATTGGACTATCTAGGTTACCTAACGGGCCCTTG
The DNA here is from genome assembly GCF_050624435.1 of Tenrec ecaudatus. Classification (NCBI taxonomy): domain Eukaryota; kingdom Metazoa; phylum Chordata; class Mammalia; order Afrosoricida; family Tenrecidae; genus Tenrec; species Tenrec ecaudatus. The sequence continues at coordinate 298,867 of NW_027459559.1, read as the reverse complement.
GACTATTTAGGTTAACTAGCGGGCACTTGGACTATCTAGGTTACCTAGCGGGCCCTTGGACTATGTAGGTTACCTAGCGGGCACTTGGACTATCTAGGTTAACGAATGGGCACTTGGACTATGTAGGTTACCAAGCGGGCACTTGGACTATCTAGGTTAGTTAACAGGAACTTGGAATATCTAGGTTACCTAACGGGAACTTGGACTATGTAGGTTAACTAGAGGACACTTGGACGATGTATGTTAACTAGCGGGCACTTGGACTATGAAGGTTAACTAGCGGGCACTTTGACGATCTAGGTTAACTAGCGGGCACTTGGACTATGTAGGTTACCTAGCAGGCACTTGGACTGTCTAGGTAACCTAGCGGGCACTTGGACTATCTAGGTTAACGAACGGGCACTTAGACTATGTCGGTTACCTAGCGGGCACTTGGACTATCTATATTAGCTAACGGGCACTTGGACTATCTAAGTTACCTAGCGGGCACATGGACTATGTAGGTTACCGAGCCGGCACTTGGACTATCTAGGTTAACGAACGGGCACTTGGACTATGTAGGTTAGCTAACAGGAACTTGGACTATCTAGGTTAACTAGCGGGCACTTGGACGATGCAGGTTCCCTAGCTGGCACTTTGACTATAGGTTCCCTAGCGGGCACTTGGACTATGTGGGTACCCTAGCGGGCACTTGGACTATGTGGGTACCCTAGCGGGCATTTGGACTATCTAGGATACCTAACGGGCATTTGGACTACGTAGGTTCCCTAGCGGGCACTTGGATTATGTAGGTTCCCTTCTTGCACTTGGACTATGTAGGTTACTAGCGGGCATTTGGACTATGTAGGTTACCTAGCTGGCCCTTGGACTATGTAGGTTAACTAGCAGGCATTTGGACTATCAGGTTAACTAGTGGTCACTTGGACTATGTAGGTAACCTAGCGGGAACGTGGACTGTCTAGGTTACCTAGCGGGCAATTGGACTATCTAGGTTACCTAACAGGCAATTGGACTATCTAGGTTACCTAACGGGCCCTTGGACTATCTAGGTTAACTAGCGGGCACTTGGACTATCTAGGTTATCTAGAGGGCCCTTGGACTATATAGGTTACCTAGCGGGCACTTGGACTATCTAGGTTAACGAATGGGCACTTGGACTATGTAGGTTACCTAGCGGGCACTTGAACTATCTAGGTTAACTAGCGGGTACTTGGACTATCTAGGTTACCTAATGGGTACTTAGACTATCTAAGTTACCTAGAGGGCACTTGGACTATTTAGATTAACTGGCGGACATTTGGAAGATCTAGGTTTACTAGCGGGCACTTGGACAATCTAGGTTACCTACCTGGCCCTTGGACTATGTAGGTTAACTAGCAGGCACTTGGACTATCAGGTTAACTAGCGGTCACTTGGACTATGTAGGTAACCTAGCGGGAACGTGGGCAGTCTAGGTTACCTAGCGGGCAATTGGACTATCTAGGTTACCTAACAGGCAATTGGACTATATAGGTTACCTAACGGGCCCTTGGACTATCTAGGTTAACTTGCGGGTACTTGGACTATCTAGGTTAACGAATGGGCACTTGGACTATGTAGGTTACCTAACGGGTACTTGGACTATCTAGGTTAACGAATGGGCACTTGGACTATGTAGGTTACCTAGCGGGCACTTGGACTATCTAGGTTAACTAGCGGGCCCTTGGACTATCTACGTTACCTAACGGGTAGTTGGACTATCTAAGTTACCTAGAGGGCACTTGGACTATTTAGATTAACTAGCGGACACTTGGAAGATATAGGTTTACTAGCGGGCACTTGGACAATCTAGGTTACCTACCTGGCCCTTGGACTATGTAGGTTACCTAACGGGCACTTGGACTATCTAGGTTAACGAATGGGCATTTGGACTATGTAGGTTACCAAGCGGGCACTTGGACTATCTAGGTTAGTTAACAGGAACTTGGAATATCTAGGTTACCTAACGGGAAGTTGGACTATGTAGGTTAACTAGAGGACACTTGGACGATGTAGGTTAACTAGCGGGCACTTTGACGATCTAGGTTAACTAGCAGGCACTTGGACTATGTAGGTTACCTAGCAGGCACTTTGACTGTCTAGGTAACCTAGCGGGCACTTGGACTATCTAGGTTAACAAACGGGCACTTAGACTATGTAGGTTACCTAGCGGGCACTTGGATTATCTATATTAGCTAACGGGCACTTGGACTATCTAAGTTACCTAGCGGGCACATGGACTATGTATGTTACCGAGCTGGCACTTGGACTATCTAGGTTAACGAACGGGCACTTGGACTATGTACGTTAGCTAACAGGAACTTTAACTATCTAGGTTAACTAGCGGGCACTTGGACTATGTGGGTACCCTAGCGGGCACTTGGACAATGTAGGTTAACTAGCGGGCGCTAGGACTATGTAGGTTACCTAGCGGGCGCTAGGACTATGTAGGATACCCAGCGGGCACTTGGACTAAGTAGGTTAACTAGCAGGCACTTGGACAATCTAAGTTACCTAGCAGGCACTTGGACTATGTACGTTTCCTAGCGGGCACTTGGACTATCTATGTTAACTAACGGGCACATGGACTATGTAGGTTCCCTAGCGGGCACTTGGAATATGTAGGTTAACTAGCGGGCCCTTGGACTATCTAGGTTACCTAACGGGTATTTGGACTATCTAAGTTACCTAGAGGGCACTTGGACTATTTAGATTAACTAGCGGACACTTGGAATATCTAGCTTAACTAGCGGGCACTTGGACAATCTAGGTTCCCTAGCTGGCCCTTGGAATATGTAGGTTAACTAGCAGGCACTTGGACTATCAGGTTTACTAGCCGTCACTTGGTCTATGTAGGTAACCTAGCGGGAACGTGGACTGTCTAGGTTTCCTAGCGGGCAATTGGACTATCTAGGTTACCTAACAGGCAATTGGACTATCTAGGTTACCTAATGGGCCCTTGGACTATCTAGGTTAACTAGCGGGCACTTGGACTATCTAGGTTACCTAGCAGGCCCTTGGACTATGTAGGTTACCTAGCGGGAACTTGGACTATCTAGGTTAACGAATGGACACTTGGACTATGTAGGTTACCTAGCGGGCACTTGAACTATCTAGGTTAACTAGCGGATACTTGGACTATCTATGTTACCTAATGGGTACTTGGACTATCTAAGTTACCTAGAGGGCACTTTGACTATTTAGATTAACTAGCGGACACTTGGAAGATCTAGGTTTACTAGCGGGCACTTGGACAATCTAGGTTACCTAGCTGGCCCTAGGACTATGTAGGTTAACTAGCAGGCACTTGTACTATCAGGTTAACTAGCGGTCACTTGGACTATGTAGGTAACCTAGCGGGAACGTGGACTGTCTAGGTTACCTAGCAGGCAATTGGACTATCTAGGTTACCTAGCGGGCCCTTGGACTATGTAGGTTACCTAGCGGGCACTTGGACTATCTAGGTTAACGAATGGGCACTTGGACTATGTAGGTTACCTAGCGGGCACTTGAACTATCTAGGTTAACTAGCGGATACATGGACTATCTATGTACCTAACGGGTACTTGGACTATCTAAGTTACCTAGAGGGCACTTTGACTATTTAGATTAACTAGCGGACACTTGGAAAATCTAGGTTTACTAGCGGGCACTTGGACAATCTAGGTTACCTAGCTGGCCCTAGGACTATGTAGGTTAACTAGCAGGCACTTGGACTATCAGGTTAACTAGCGGTCACTTGCACTATGTAGGTAAATTAGCGGGAACGTGGACTGTCTAGGTTTCCTAGCGGGCAATTGGACTCTCTAGGTTACCTAACAGGCAATTGGACTATCTAGGTTAGCTAACGGGCCCTTGGACTATCTAGGTTAACTAGCGGGCACTTGGACTATCTAGGTTACCTAGCAGGCCCTTGGACTATGTAGGTTACCTAGCGGGCACTTGGACTATCTAGGTTAACGAATGGGCACTTGGACTATGTAGGTTACCTAGCGGGCATGTGGACTATCTAGATTAACTAGCGGGCCCTTGGACTATCTAGGTTACCTAACGGGCCCTTGGACTATCTAGGTTACCTAACGGATACTTAGAATATCTAAGTTACCTAGAGGGCACTTGGACTATTTAGATTAACTAGCGGACACTTGGAAGATCTAGGTTTACTAGCGGGCACTTGGACAATCTAGGTTACCTAGCTGGCCCTAGGACTATGTAGGTTAACTAGCAGGCACTTGGACTATCAGGTTAACTAGCGGTCACTTGCACTATGTAGGTAACCTAGTGGGAACGTGGACTGTCTAGGTTACCTAGCGGGCAATTGGACTATCTAGGTTACCTAACAGGCAATTGGACTATCTAGGTTACCTAACGGGCTCTTGGCTATTTAGGTTAACTAGCGGGCACTTGGACTATCTAGGTTACCTAGCGGGCCCTTGGACTATGTAGGTTACCTAGCGGGCACTTGGACTATCTAGGTTAACGAATGGGCACTTGGACTATGTAGGTTACCTAGTGGGCACTTGGACTATCTAGGTTACCTAACGGGAACTTGGACTATGTAGGTTAACTAGAGGACACTTGGACGATGTATGTTAACTAGCGGGCACTTGGACTATGTAGGTTAACTAGCGGGCACTTTGACGATCTAGGTTAACTAGCGGGCACTTGGACTATGTAGGTTACCTAGCAGGCACTTGGATTGTCTAGGTAACCTAGCGGGCACTTGGACAATCTAGGTTAACGAACGGGCACTTAGACTATGTAGGTTACCTAGCGGGCACTTGGACTATCTATATTAGCTAACGGGCACTTGGACTAACTAAGTTACCTAGCGGGCACATGAACTATGTAGGTTACCGAGCGGGCACTTGGACTATCTAGGTTAACGTACGGGCAATTGGACTATGTAGGTTAGCTAACAGGAACTTGGACTATCTAGGTTAATTAGCGGGCACTTGGACGATGCAGGTTCCCTAGCTGGCACTTTGACTATGTAGGTTCCCTAGCGGGCACTTGGACTATGTGGGTACCCTAGCGGGCATTTGGACTATCTAGGATACCTAACGGGCATTTGGACTACGTAGGTTCCCTAGCGGGCACTTGGATTATGTAGTTTCCCTCCTTGCACTTGGACTATGTAGGTTACTAGCGGGCATTTGGACTATGTAGGTTACCTAGTGGGCACTTGGAATATGTAGGTTCCCTATCGGGCACTTGGACAATGTAAGTTAATTAGTGGGCGCTAGGACTATGTAGGTTACCTAGCGGGCCCTTGGAGTATGTAGGTTAACTAGCGGGCACTTGGACTATCTAGGTTAACTAGCGGACACTTGGACGAACTAGGTTAACGAGCGAGCCCTTGGACTATGTAGGTTACCTAGCGGGCACTTGGACTATGTAGGTTACCTAGCGGGCATTTGGGCTATCTAGGTTAACGAACGGGCACTTGGACTATGTAGGTTAGCTAATAGGAACTTGGACTATCAAGGTTAACTAGCGGGCACTTGGACGATGCAGGTTCCCTAGCTGGCACTTTGTCTATGTAGGTTCCCTAGCGGGCACTTGGACTATGTGGGTACCCTAGCGGGCATTTGGACTATCTAGGATACCTAACGGGCATTTGGACGACGTAGGTTCCCTAGCAGGCACTTGGATTATGTAGGTTCCCTTCTTGCACTTGGACTATATAGGTTACCTAGCGGGCCCTTGGACTATGTAGGTTAACTAAGGGGCACTTGGACTATCTAGGTTAACTAGCGGACACTTGGACGAACTAGGTTAACGAGTGGGCCCTTGAACTATGTAGGTTACCTAGCGGGCACTTGGACTATGTGGGTACCCTAGCGGGCATTTGGACTATCTAGGTTACCTAACGGGCACTTGGAGTATGTGGGAACCCTAGCGGGCACTTGGACAATGTAGGTTAACTAGCGGGCGCTAGGACTATGTAAGTTACCTAGCGGGCACTTGGACTAAGTAGGTTAACTAGCAGGCACTTGGACAATCTAGGTTACCTAGCAGGCACTTGGACTATGTATGTTTCCTAGCGGGCACTTGGACTCTCTATGTTAACTAACGGGCACATGGACTATGTAGGTTCCCTAGCGGGCACTTGGACAATGTAGGTTAACTAGCGGGCGCTAGGACTATGTAGGTTACCTAGCGGGCCCTTGGACTATGTAGGTTAACAACCGGGCCCATTGATTATGTAGGTTAACTAGGCGCCTTTGACGATCTAGGTTAGCACGGGCACTTGGACTATGTAGGTTACCTAGCGGGCACTTGGACTATGTGGGTACCCTAGCGGGCATTTGGACTATCTAGGTTACCTAACGGGCACTTGGACTATGTGGGTACCCTAGTGGGCACTTGGACAATGTAGGTTAACTAGCGGGCGCTAGGACTATGTCTGTTACCTAGCGGGCACTTGGACTAAGTAGGTTAACTAGCAGGCACATGGACAATATAGGTTACCTAGCAGGCACTTGGACTATGTACGTTTCCTAGCGGGCACTTGGACTATCTATGTTAACTAACGGGCATGGACTATGTAGGTTCCCTAGCGGGCACATGGACTGTGTAGGTAACTAGCGGGCCCTTGGACTATCTAGGTTACCTAACGGGTACTTGGACTATTTAGATTAACTAGCGGACACTTGGAAGATCTAGGATTACTAGCGGGCACTTGAACAATCTAGGTTACCTAGCTGGCCCTTGGACTATGTAGGTTAAATAGCAGGCCCTTGGACTATCTAGGTTAACTAGCGGGCACTTGGACTATCTAGGTTACCTAGCGGGCTCTTGGACTATGTAGGTTACCTAGCATGCACTTGGACTATCTAGTTTAACGAACGGGCACTTAGACTATGTAGGTTACCTAGCGGGCACTTGGAAGATCTACGTTAGCTAATGGGCAATTGGATTATCTAGGTTACCTAGCGGCACATGGACTATGAAGGTTACATAGCGGGCACTTGGACTATCTAGGTTACCTAACGGGAACTTGGAAAATCTAGGTTAACTATCGCGCACTTCGACTATCTAGGTTAACTAACAGGCACTTGGACTATCTAGGTTAACTAGCGAGCACTTGGACAATGCAGTTTCCCTAGCGGGCACTTGGACTATCTAGGTTCCCTAACGGGCACTTGGACTATGTAGGTTCCCTGGCGGGCATTGTACTATGTACATCCCTTAGCGGGCACTTGGACTACGTTGGTTCCCTATCGGGCACTTGGACTATGTAGGTTAACTAGAAGGCCCTTGGACTATGTAGGTTAACTAGCGGGCACTTAGACTATCTAGGTTACCTAGCGGGCACTTGGACTATGTACGTCCCCTAGTGGGCACTTGGACTACTAGGTTACCTAACGGGCAATAAGACTATCTAGGTTACCTAGCGGCACTTGGACTATATAGGTTACCTAGCGGGCACTTGGACTATGTACGTCCCCTAGTGGGCACTTGGACTAGTAGGTTACCTAACGGGCAATAAGACTATCTAGGTTACCTAGCGGCACTTGGACTATCTAGGTTACCAAGCGGGCACTCGGACTATGTAGGTCAACTAGTGGGCCCTTGGACTATCTAGGTTAGCTTACGGGCACTTGGACTATGTAGGTTAACTAGGGGGCACTTGGACTATGTAGGTTAACTAGGGGACACTTGGACTATGTAGGTTAACTAGCGGGCACTTGGACCATCTAGGTTAACTAGCGGGCACTTGGACTATATAGGTTATCTAGCCGGCACTTGGATTAGCTAGTTTACCTAGCGGGCACTTGAACCATGTAGGTTAACTAGTTGGCCCTTGGACTATCTATGTTAGCTAACGGGCACTTGGACTATGTAGGTTAATTAGCGTGCACTTGGATTATGTAGGTGCCCTAGTGGGCATTTGGACTATATAGATTACCTAGCGGGCACTTGGACTTGTAGGTTACCTAGCGGGCACTTGGACTATCTAGGTTACCTAGCGGGCACTTGGACTATCTAAGTTCCCTAGCGGGCACATGGACTATATAGGTTCCCTAAAGGGCACTTGGACTATGTAGGTTCCCTAGCAGGCACTAGGACTATGAAGGATCCCTAGCGGGCACTTGGACTATGTATGTTCCCTAACAGGCCCTTTGACTATGTAAGTTCCCTAGAGGGCACTTCGACTATGTGGGTTCCCTAGCGGGCATTTGGACTATCTAGGGTACCTAATGGGCACTTGTACTATGTGGGTACCCTAGCGGGCACTTGGACAATGTAGGTTAATTAGCGGGAGCTAGGACTATGTAGGTTACCTAGCGGACCCTTGGACTATGTAGGGTAACAAGCGGGCACTTTGACTATCTAGGTTAACTAGCGGGCCCATTGACTATTTAGGTTAACTAGGGGCCTTTGACGATCTAGGTTAGCAAACGGGCACTTGGACTATGTAGGTTACCTAGCGGGCAATTGGACTTTGTGGGTACCCTAGCGGGCATTTGGACTATCTAGGTTACCTAACGGGCACGTGGACTATGTGGGTACCCTAGCGGGCACTTGGACAATGTAGGGTAACTAGCGGGCGCTAGGACTATGTAGGTTACCTAGCGGGCACTTGGACTAAGTAGGTTAACTAGCAGGCACTTGGACAATCTAGGTTACCTAGCAGGCACTTGGACTATGTACGTTTCCTAGCGGGCACTTGGACTATCTATGTTAACTAATGGGAACATGGACTATGTAGGTTCCCTAGCGGGCACTTGGACTATCTAGGTTAACTAGCGGGCCCTTGGACTATCTAGGTTACCTAACGGGTACTTGGACTATCTAAGTTACCTAGAGGGCATTTGGACAATTTAGATTAACTAGCGTACACTTGGAAGATCTAGATTCACTAGCGGGCAATTGGACTATCTAGGTTACCTAACAGGCAATTGGACTATCTAGGTTACCTAATGGGCCCTTGGACTATCTAGGTTAACTAGCGGGCACTTGGACTATCTAGGTTACCTAGCGGGCCCTAGGACTATGAAGGTTACCTAGCGGGCACTTGGACTATCTAGGTTAACGAATGGGCACTTGGACTATGTAGGTTACCTAGCGGGCACTTGGACTATCTAGGTTAACTAGGGGGTACTTAGATGATCTAGGTTACCTAACGGGTAATTGGACTATCTAAGTTACCTAGAGGGCACTTGGACTATTTAGATTAACTAGCGGACACTTGGAAGATCTAGGTTTAATAGCGGGCACTTGGACAATCTAGGTTACCTACCTGGCCCTTGGACTATGTAGGTTAACTAGCAGACACTTGGACTATCAGGTTAACTAACGGTCACTTGCTCTATGTAGGTAACCTAGCGGGAACGTGGACTGTCTAGGTCACCTAGCGGGCAATTGGACTATTTAGGTTACCTAACAGGCAATTGGACTATCTAGGTTACCTAACGGGCCCTTGGACTATCTAGGTTAACTAGCGGGCACTTGGACTATCTAGGTTACCTAGCGGGCCCTTGAACTATGTAGGTTACCTAGCGGGCACTTGGACTATCTAGGTTAACGAATGGGCACTTGGACTATGTAGGTTACCTAGCGGGCACTTGGATTATCTAGGTTAGTTAACAGGAACTTGGAATATCTAGGTTACCTAGCGGGCACTTGGACTATGTAGGTTACCTTGCGGGCACTTGGATTATGTAGGTTACCTTGCGGGTACTTGTACCCTCTAGGTTACCTAACGGGAACTTGGACTATGTAGGTTAACTAGAGGACACTTGGACGATGTATATTAACTAGCGGGCACTTGGACTATGTAGGTTAACTAGCGGGCACTTGGAGTATGTAGGTTACCTAGCAGGCACTTGGACTGTATAGGTAACCTAGTGGGGACTTGGACTATCTAGGTTAACGAACGGGCAGTTAGACTATGTAGGTTACCTAGCGGGCACTTGGACTATCTATATTAGCTAACGGGCACTTGGACTATCTAAGTTACCTAGCGGGCACATGGACTATGTAGGTTATCGAGCGGACACTTGGACTATGTAGGTAACCTAGCGGCCACTTGGACTATCTAGGTTAACGAACGGGCACTTGGACTATGTAGGTTAGCTAATAGGAACTTTGACTATCTAGGTTAACTAGCGGGCACTTGGACGATGCAGGTTCCCTAGCTGGTCCTTTGACTATGTAGGTTCCCTAGAGGGCACTTGGACTATGTGGGTACCCTAGCAGGCATTTGGACTATCTAGGATACCTAACGGGCATTTGAACTACGTAGGTTCCCTAGTGGGCACTTGGATTATGTAGGTTCCCTTCTTGCACTTGGACTATGTAGTTTACTAGCGGGCATTTGGTCTATATAGGTTACCTAGTGGGCACTTGGAATATGTAGGTTGCCTATCGGGCACGTGGACAATGTAGGTTAATTAGTGGGCGCTAGGACTATGTAGGTTACCTAGCGGGCCCTTGGACTATGTAAGTTAACTAGCGGGCACTTGGACTATCTAGGTTAACTAGCGGACACTTGGACGAACTAGGTTAACAAGGGGGCCCTTGGACTATGTAGGTTACCTAGCGGGCACTTGGACTATGTGGGTACCCTAGCAGGCATTTGGACTATCTAGGATACCTAACGGGCATTTGAACTACGTAGGTTCCCTAGTGGGCACTTGGATTATGTAGGTTCCCTTCTTGCACTTGGACTATGTAGTTTACTAGCGGGCATTTGGTCTATATAGGTTACCTAGTGGGCACTTGGAATATGTAGGTTGCCTATCGGGCACGTGGACAATGTAGGTTAATTAGTGGGCGCTAGGACTATGTAGGTTACCTAGCGGGCCCTTGGACTATGTAAGTTAACTAGCGGGCACTTGGACTATCTAGGTTAACTAGCGGACACTTGGACGAACTAGGTTAACAAGGGGGCCCTTGGACTATGTAGGTTACCTAGCGGGCACTTGGACTATGTGGGTACCCTAGCAGGCATTTGGACTATCTAGGTTACCTAACGGGCACTTGGACTATGTGGGTACCCTAGCGGGCACTTGGACAATGTAGGTTTACTGGCGGGCGCTAGGACTATGTAGGTTACCTAGCGGGCGCTAGGACTATGTAGGTTACCTAGCGGGCACTTGGACTAAGTAGGTTAACTAGCAGGCACTTGGACAATCTAGGTTACCTAGCAGGCACTTGGACTCTGTACGTTTCCTAGCGGGCACTTGGACTATCTATGTTAACTAACGGGCACATGGACTATGTAGGTTCCCTACCGGGCTCTTGGACTATTTAGGTTAACTAGCGGGCCCTTGGACAATCTAGGTTACCTAATGGGTACTTGCACTATCTAAGTTACCTAGAGGGCACTTGGACTATTTAGAGTAACTAGCGGACACATGGAATATCTAGCTTAACTAGCGGGCACTTGGACAATCTAGGTTACCTAGCTGGCCCTTGGATTATGTAGGTTAAATAGCAGGCCCTTGGACTATCTAGGTTAACTAGCGGGCACTTGGACTATCTAGGTTACCTAGCGGGCTCTTGGACTATGTAGGTTACCTAGCATGCACTTGGACTATCTAGTTTAACGAACGGGCACTTAGACTATGTAGGTTACCTAGCGGGCACTTGGAAGATCTACGTTAGCTAATGGGCAATTGGATTATCTAGGTTACCTAGCGGCACATGGACTATGAAGGTTACATAGCGGGCACTTGGACTATCTAGGTTACCTAACGGGAACTTGGAAAATCTAGGTTAACTATCGCGCACTTCGACTATCTAGGTTAACTAACAGGCACTTGGACTATCTAGGTTAACTAGCGAGCACTTGGACAATGCAGTTTCCCTAGCGGGCACTTGGACTATCTAGGTTCCCTAACGGGCACTTGGACTATGTAGGTTCCCTGGCGGGCATTGTACTATGTACATCCCTTAGCGGGCACTTGGACTACGTTGGTTCCCTATCGGGCACTTGGACTATGTAGGTTAACTAGAAGGCCCTTGGACTATGTAGGTTAACTAGCGGGCACTTAGACTATCTAGGTTACCTAGCGGGCACTTGGACTATGTACGTCCCCTAGTGGGCACTTGGACTACTAGGTTACCTAACGGGCAATAAGACTATCTAGGTTACCTAGCGGCACTTGGACTATATAGGTTACCTAGCGGGCACTTGGACTATGTACGTCCCCTAGTGGGCACTTGGACTAGTAGGTTACCTAACGGGCAATAAGACTATCTAGGTTACCTAGCGGCACTTGGACTATCTAGGTTACCAAGCGGGCACTCGGACTATGTAGGTCAACTAGTGGGCCCTTGGACTATCTAGGTTAGCTTACGGGCACTTGGACTATGTAGGTTAACTAGGGGGCACTTGGACTATGTAGGTTAACTAGGGGGCACTTGGACTATGTAGGTTAACTAGCGGGCACTTGGACCATCTAGGTTAACTAGCGGGCACTTGGACTATATAGGTTATCTAGCCGGCACTTGGATTAGCTAGTTTACCTAGCGGGCACTTGAAACATGTAGGTTAACTAGTTGGCCCTTGGACTATCTATGTTAGCTAACGGGCACTTGGACTATGTAGGTTAATTAGCGTGCACTTGGATTATGTAGGTGCCCTAGTGGGCATTTGGACTATATAGATTACCTAGCGGGCACTTGGACTTGTAGGTTACCTAGCGGGCACTTGGACTATCTAGGTTACCTAGCGGGCACTTGGACTATCTAAGTTCCCTAGCGGGCACATGGACTATATAGGTTCCCTAAAGGGCACTTGGACTATGTAGGTTCCCTAGCAGGCACTAGGACTATGAAGGATCCCTAGCGGGCACTTGGACTATGTATGTTCCCTAACAGGCCCTTTGACTATGTAAGTTCCCTAGAGGGCACTTCGACTATGTGGGTTCCCTAGCGGGCATTTGGACTATCTAGGGTACCTAATGGGCACTTGTACTATGTGGGTACCCTAGCGGGCACTTGGACAATGTAGGTTAATTAGCGGGAGCTAGGACTATGTAGGTTACCTAGCGGACCCTTGGACTATGTAGGGTAACAAGCGGGCACTTTGACTATCTAGGTTAACTAGCGGGCCCATTGACTATTTAGGTTAACTAGGGGCCTTTGACGATCTAGGTTAGCAAACGGGCACTTGGACTATGTAGGTTACCTAGCGGGCAATTGGACTTTGTGGGTACCCTAGCGGGCATTTGGACTATCTAGGTTACCTAACGGGCACGTGGACTATGTGGGTACCCTAGCGGGCACTTGGACAATGTAGGTTAACTAGCAGGCACTTGGAAAATCTAGGTTACCTAGCAGGCACTTGGACTATGTACGTTTCCTAGCGGGCACTTGGACTATCTATGTTAACTAATGGGAACATGGACTATGTAGGTTCCCTAGCGGGCACTTGGACTATATAGGTTAACTAGCGGGCCCTTGGACTATCTAGGTTACCTAACGGGTACTTGGACTATCTAAGTTACCTAGAGGGCATTTGGACAATTTAGATTAACTAGCGTACACTTGGAAGATCTAGATTAACTAGCGGGCAATTGGACTATCTAGGTTACCTAACAGGCAATTGGACTATCTAGGTTACCTAATGGGCCCTTGGACTATCTAGGTTAACTAGCGGGCACTTGGACTATCTAGGTTACCTAGCGGGCCCTTGGACTATGAAGGTTACCTAGCGGGCACTTGGACTATCTAGGTTAACGAATGGGCACTTGGACTATGTAGGTTACCTAGCGGGCACTTGGACTATCTAGGTTAACTAGGGGGTACTTAGACGATCTAGGTTACCTAACAGGTAATTGGACTATCTAAGTTACCTAGAGGGCACTTGGACTATTTAGATTAACTAGCGGACACTTGGAAGATCTAGGTTTAATAGCGGGCACTTGGACAATCTAGGTTACCTACCTGGCCCTTGGACTATGTAGGTTAACTAGCAGGCACTTGGACTATCAGGTTAACTAGCGGTCACTTGCTCTATGTAGGTAACCTAGCGGGAACGTGGACTGTCTAGGTCACCTAGCGGGCAATTGGACTATTTAGGTTACCTAACAGGCAATTGGACTATCTAGGTTACCTAACGGGCCCTTGGACTATCTAGGTTAACTAGCGGGCACTTGGACTATCTAGGTTACCTAGCGGGCCCTTGAACTATGTAGGTTACCTAGCGGGCACTTGGACTATCTAGGTTAACGAATGGGCACTTGGACTATGTAGGTTACCTAGCGGGCACTTGGATTATCTAGGTTAGTTAACAGGAACTTGGAATATCTAGGTTACCTAGCGGGCACTTGGACTATGTAGGTTACCTTGCGGGCACTTGGATTATGTAGGTTACCTTGCGGGCACTTGGACCCTCTAGGTTACCTAACGGGAACTTGGACTATGTAGGTTAACTAGAGGACACTTGGACGATGTATATTAACTAGCGGGCACTTGGACTATGTAGGTTAACTAGCGGGCACTTGGAGTATGTAGGTTACCTAGCAGGCACTTGGACTGTATAGGTAACCTAGTGGGGACTTGGACTATCTAGGTTAACGAACGGGCAGTTAGACCATGTAGGTTACCTAGCGGGCACTTGGACTATCTATATTAGCTAACGGGCACTTGGATTATCTAAGTTACCTAGCGGGCACATGGACTATGTAGGTTACCGAGCGGACACTTGGACTATGTAGGTTACCTAGCGGGCACTTGGACTATCTAGGTTAACGAACGGGCACTTGGACTATGTAGGTTAGCTAATAGGAACTTTGACTATCTAGGTTAACTAGCGGGCACTTGGACGATGCAGGTTCCCTAGCTGGTCCTTTGACTATGTAGGTTCCCTAGAGGACACTTGGACTATGTGGGTACCCTAGCAGGCATTTGGACTATCTAGGATACCTAACGGGCATTTGGACTACGTAGGTTCCCTAGTGGGCACTTGGATTATGTAGGTTCCCTTCTTGCACTTGGACTATGTAGTTTACTAGCGGGCATTTGGTCTATGTAGGTTACCTAGTGGGCACTTGGAATATGTAGGTTCCCTATCGGGCACTTGGACAATGTAGGTTAATTAGTGGGCGCTAGGACTATGTAGGTTACCTAGCGGGCCCTTGGACTATGTAAGTTAACTAGCGGGCACTTGGACTATCTAGGTTAACTAGCGGACACTTGGACGAACTAGGTTAACAAGGGGGCCCTTGGACTATGTAGGTTACCTAACGGGCACTTGGACTATGTGGGTACCCTAGCGGGCACTTGGACAATGTAGGTTAACTGGCGGGCGCTAGGACTATGTAGGTTACCTAGCGGGCACTTGGACTAAGTAGGTTAACTAGCAGGCACTTGGACAATCTAGGTTACCTCGCAGGCACTTGGACTCTGTACGTTTCCTAGCGGGCACTTGGACTATCTATGTTAACTAACGGGCACATGGACTATGTAGGTTCCCTAGCGGGCACTTGGACTATGTAGGTTAACTAGCGGGCCCTTGGACAATCTAGGTTACCTAACGGGTACTTGCACTATCTAAGTTACCTAGAGGGCACTTGGACTATTTAGAGTAACTAGCGGACACTTGGAATATCTAGCTTAACTAGCGGGCACTTGGACAATCTAGGTTACCTAGCTGGCCCTTGGACTATGTAGGTTAACTAGCAGGCACTTGTACTATCAGGTTAACTAGCGGTCACTTGGACTATGTGGGTAACCTAGCGGGAACGTGGACTGTCTAGGTTACCTAGCAGGCAATTGGACTATCTAGGTTACCTAACAGGCAATTGTACTATCTAGGTTAGCTAACGGGCCCTTGGATTATCTAGGTTAACTAGCGGGCACTTGGACTATCTAGGTTACCTAGCGTGCCCTTGGACTATGTAGGTTACCTAGCGGGCACTTGGACTATCTAGGTTAACGAATGGGCACTTGGAATATATAGGTTACCTAGCGGGCACTTGGACTATCTAGGTTAACTAGCGGGCCCTTGGACTATCTAGGTTACCTAACGGGTACTTGGACTATCTAAGTTACCTAGAGGGCACTTGGACTATTTAGATTAACTAGCGGACACTTGCAAGATCTAGGTTTAATAGCGGGCACTTGGACAATCTAGGTTACCTACCTGGCCCTTGGACTATGTAGGTAAACTAGCAGGCACTTGGATTATCAGGTTAACTAGCGGTCACTTGGACTATGTAGGTAACCTAGCGGGAACGTGGACTGTCTAGGTTACCTAGCGGGCAATTGGACTATCTAGGTTACCTAACAGGCAATTGGACTATCTAGGTTACCTAACGGGCCCTTGGACTATCTAGGTTAACGAGCGGGCACTTGGACTATCTAGGTTACCTAGCGGGCCCTTGGACTATGTAGGTTACCTAGTGGGCACTTGGACTATCTAGGTTAACGAATGGGCACTTGGACTATGTAGGTTACCTAGCGGGCACTTGGACTATCTAGGTTAACTAGCGGGCCCTTGGACTATCTAGGTTACCTAACGGGTACTTGGACTATCTAAGTTACCTAGAGAGCACTTGGACTATTTAGATTAACTAGCGGACACTTGGAAAATCTAGGTTTACTAGCGGGCATTGGACAATCTAGGTTACCTAGCTGGCCCTTGGACTATGTAGGTTAACTAGCAGGCACTTGGACTATCAGGTTAACTAGCGGTCACTTGCACTATGTAGGTAACCTAGCTGGAACGTGGACTGTCTAGGTTAACTAGCGGGCAATTGGACTATCTAGGTTACCTAACAGGCAATTGGACTATCTAGGTTACCTAACGGGCCCTTGGACTATCTAGGTTAACTAGCGGGCACTTGGACTATCTAGGTTACCTAGCGGGCCATTGAACTATGTAGGTTACCTAGCGGGCACTTGGACTATCTAGGTTAACGAATGGGCACTTGGACTATGTAGGTTACCTAGCGGGCACTTGGACTATCTAGGTTAGTTAACAGGAACTTGGAATATCTAGGTTACCTAGCGGGCACTTGGACTATGTAGGTTACCTTGCGGGCACTTGGATTATGTAGGTTACCTTGCGGGCACTTGGACCCTCTAGGTTACCTAACGGGAACTTGGACTATGTAGGTTAACTAGAGGACACTTGGACGATGTATATTAACTAGCGGGCACTTGGACTATGTAGGTTAACTAGCGGGCACTTGGAGTATGTAGGTTACCTAGCAGGCACTTGGACTGTATAGGTAACCTAGTGGGCACTTGGACTATCTAGGTTAACGAACGGGCAGTTAGACTATGTAGGTTACCTAGCGGGCACTTGGACTATCTATATTAGCTAACGGGCACTTGGATTATCTAAGTTACCTAGCGGGCACATGGACTATGTAGGTTACCGAGCGGACACTTGGACTATGTAGGTTACCTAGCGGGCACTTGGACTATCTAGGTTAACGAACGGGCACTTGGACTATGTAGGTTAGCTAATAGGAACTTTGACTATCTAGGTTAACTAGCGGGCACTTGGACGATGCAGGTTCCCTAGCTGGCACTTTGACTATGTAGGTTCCCTAGCGGGCACTTGGACTATGTGGGTACCCTAGCAGGCATTTGGACTATCGAGGATACCTAACGGGCATTTGGACTACGTAGGTTCCCTAGTGGGCACTTGGATTATGTAGGTTCCCTTCTTGCACTTGGACTATGTAGTGTACTAGCGGGCATTTGGACTATGTAGGTTACCTAGTGGGCACTTGGAATATGTAGGTTCCCTATCGGGCACTTGGACAATGTAGGTTAATTAGTGGGCGCAAGGACTATGTAGGTTACCAAGCGGGCCCTTGGACTATGTAAGTTAACTAGCGGGCACTTGGACTATCTAGGTTAACTAGCGGACACTTGGACGAACTACGTTAACAAGCGGGCCCTTGGACTATGTAGGTTACCTAGCGGGCACTTGGATTATGTGGGTACCCTAGCAGGCATTTGGACTATCTAGGTTACCTAACGGGCACTTGGACTATGTGGGTACCCTAGCGGGCACTTGGACAATGTAGGGTAACTGGCGGGCGCTAGGACTATGTAGGTTACCTAGCGGGCGCTAGGACTATGTAGGTTACCTAGCGGGCACTTGGACTAAGTAGGTTAACTAGCAGGCACTTGGACAATCTAGGTTACCTAGCAGGCACTTGGACTCTGTACGTTTCCTAGCGGGCACTTGGACTATCTATGTTAACTAACGGGCACATGGACTATGTAGGTTCCCTAGCGGGCACTTGGACTATGTAGGTTAACTAGCGGGCCCTTGGACAATCTAGGTTACCTAACGGGTACTTGCACTATCTAAGTTACCTAGAGGGCACTTGGACTATTTAGAGTAACTAGCGGACACTTGGAATATCTAGCTTAACTAGCGGGCACTTGGACAATCTAGGTTACCTAGCTGGCCCTTGGACTATGTATGTTAACTAGCAGGCACTTGGACTATCAGGTTAACTAGCGGTCACTTGGACTATGTAGGTAACCTAGCGGGAACGTGGACTGTCTAGGTTACCTAGCAGGCAATTGGACTATCTAGGTTACCTAACAGGCAATTGGACTATCTAGGTTAGCTAACGGGCCCTTGGATTATCTAGGTTAACTAGCGGGCACT
Source organism: Tenrec ecaudatus (assembly GCF_050624435.1). Lineage (NCBI taxonomy): Eukaryota > Metazoa > Chordata > Mammalia > Afrosoricida > Tenrecidae > Tenrec > Tenrec ecaudatus. The sequence continues at coordinate 280,248 of NW_027459559.1, read as the reverse complement.
TGGACTATCTAGGTTACCTAGCGTGCCCTTGGACTATGTAGGTTACCTAGCGGGCACTTGGACTATCTAGGTTAACGAATGGGCACTTGGAATATGTAGGTTACCTAGCGGGCACTTGGACTATCTAGGTTAACTAGCGGGTCCTTGGACTATCTAGGTTACCTAACGGGTACTTGGACTATCTAAGTTACCTAGAGGGCACTTGGACTATTTAGATTAACTAGCGGACACTTGGAAGATCTAGGTTTAATATCGGGCACTTGGACAATCTAGGTTAACTACCTGGCCCTTGGACTATGTAGGTTAACTAGCAGGCACTTGGATTATCAGGTTAACTAGCGGTCACTTGGACTATGTAGGTAACCTAGCGGGAACGTGGACTGTCTAGGTTACCTAGCGGGCAATTGGACTATCTAGGTTACCTAACAGGCAATTGGACTATCTAGGTTACCTAACGGGCCCTTGGACTATCTAGGTTAACTAGCGGGCACTTGGACTATCTAGGTTACCTAGCGGGCCCTTGGACTATGTAGGTTACCTAGCGGGTACTTGGACTATCTAGGTTAACGAATGGGCACTTGGACTATGTAGGTTACCTAGCGGGCACTTGGACTATCTAGGTTAACTAGCGGGCCCTTGGACTATCTAGGTTACCTAACGGGTACTTGGACTATCTAAGTTACCTAGAGGGCACTTGGACTATTTAGATTAACTAGCGGACACTTGGAAAATCTAGGTTTACTAGCGGGCACTTGGACAATCTAGGTTACCTAGCTGGCCCTTGGACTATGTAGGTTAACTAGCAGGCACTTGGACTATCAGGTTAACTAGCGGTCACTTGCACTATGTAGGTAACCTAGCGGGAAAGTGGGCTGTCTAGGTTACCTAGCGGGCAATTGGACTATCTAGTTTACCTAACAGGCAATTGGACTATCTAGGTTTCCTAACGGGCAATTGGACTATCTAGGTTACCTAACGGGCCCTTGGACTATCTAGGTTAACTAGCGGGCACTTGGACTATCTAGGTTACCTAGCGGGCCCTTGGACTATGTAGGTTACCTAGCGGGCACTTGGACTATCTAGGTTAACGAATGGGCACTTGGACTATGTAGGTTACCTAGCGGGCACTTGGTCTATCTAGGTTAGTTAACAGGAACTTGGAATATCTAGGTTACCTAGCGGGCACTTGGACTATGTAGGTTACTTTGCGGGCACTTGGATTATGTAGGTTACCTTGCGGGCACTTGGACCCTCTAGGTTACCTAACGGGAACTTGGACTATGTAGGTTAACTAGAGGACACTTGGACGATGTATATTAACTAGCGGGCACTTGGACTATGTAGGTTAACTAGCGGGCACTTGGAGTATGTAGGTTACCTAGCAGGCACTTGGACTGTATAGGTAACCTAGCGGGCACTTGGACTATCTAGGTTAACGAACGGGCAGTTAGACTATGTAGGTTACCTAGCGGGCACTTGGACTATCTATATTAGCTAACGGGCACTTGGACTATCTAAGTTACCTAGCGGGCACATGGACTATGTAGGTTACCGAGCGGACACTTGGACTATATAGGTTACCTAGCGGGCACTTGGACTATCTAGGTTAACGAACGGGCACTTGGACTATGTAGGTTAGCTAATAGGAACTTTGACTATCTAGGTTAACTAGCGGGCACTTGGACGATGCAGGTTCCCTAGCTGGCACTTTGACTATGTAGGTTCCCTAGCGGGCACTTGGACTATGTGGGTACCCTAGCAGGCATTTGGACTATCTAGGATACCTAACGGGCATTTGGACTACGTAGGTTCCCTAGTGGGCACTTGGATTATGTAGGTTCCCACCTTTTCACTTGGACTATGTAGTTTACTAGCGGGCATTTGGACTATGTAGGTTACCTAGTGGGCACTTGGAATATGTAGGTTCCCTATCGGGCACTTGGACAATGTAGGTTAATTAGTGGGCGCTAGGACTATGTAGGTTACCTAGCGGGCCCTTGGACTATGTAGGTTAACTAGCGGGCACTTGGACTATCTAGGTTAACTAGCGGACACTTGGACGAACTAGGTTAACAAGCGGGCCCTTGGACTATGTAGGTTACCTAGCGGGCACTTGGACTATGTGGGTACCCTAGCGGGCATTTGGACTATCTAGGTTACCTAATGGGCACTTGGACTATGTGGGTACCCTAGCGGGCACTTGGACAATGTAGGGTAACTGGCGGGCGCTAGGACTATGTAGGTTACCTAGCGGGCGCTAGGACTATGTAGGTTACCTAGCGGGCACTTGGACTAAGTAGGTTAACTAGCAGGCACTTGGACAATCTAGGTTACCTAGCAGGCACTTGGACTCTGTACGTTTCCTAGCGGGCACTTGGACTATCTATGTTAACTAACGGGCACATGGACTATGTAGGTTCCCTAGCGGGCACTTGGACTATGTAGGTTAACTAGCGGGCCCTGGGACAATCTAGGTTACCTAATGGGTACTTGCACTATCTAAGTTACCTAGAGGGCACTTAGACTATTTAGATTAACTAGCCGACACTTGGAATATCTAGCTTAACTAGCGGGCACTTGGACAATCTAGGTTACCTAGCTGGCCCTTGGACTATGTAGGTTAACTAGCAGGCACTTGGACTATCAGGTTAACTAGCGGTCACTTGGACTATGTAGGTAACCTAGCGGGAACGTGGACTGTCTAGGTTACCTAGAAGGCAATTGGACTATCTAGGTTACCTAACAGGCAATTGGACTATCTAGGTTAGCTAACGGGCCCTTGGATTATCTAGGTTAACTAGCGGGCACTTGGACTATCTAGGTTACCTAGCGTGCCCTTGGACTATGTAGGTTACCTAGCGGGCACTTGGACTATCTAGGTTAACGAATGGTCACTTGGAATATGTAGCTTACCTAGCGTGCACTTGGACTATCTAAGTTAACTAGCGGGCCCTTGGACTATCTAGGTTACCTAACGGGTACTTGGACTATCTAAGTTACCTAGAGGACACTTGGACTATTTAGATTAACTAGCGGACACTTGGAAGATCTAGGTTTAATAGCGGGCACTTGGACAATCTAGGTTACCTACCTGGCCCTTGGACTATGTAGGTTAACTAGCAGGCACTTGGACTATCAGGTTAACTAGCGGTCACTTGGACTATGTAGGTAACCTAGCGGGAACGTGGACTGTCTAGGTTACCTAGCGGGCAATTGGACTATCTAGGTTACATAACAGGCAATTGGACTATCTAGGTTACCTAACGGGCCCTTGGACTATCTAGGTTAACTAGCGGGCACTTGGACTATCTAGGTTACCTAGCGGGCCCTTGGACTATGTAGGTTACCTAGCGGGCACTTGGACTATCTAGGTTAACGAATGGGCACTTGGACTATGTAGGTTAACGAATGGGCACTTGGACTATGTAGGTTACCTAGCGGGCACTTGGACTATCTAGGTTAACTAGCGGGCCCTTGGACTATCTAGGTTACCTAACGGGTACTTGGACTATCTAAGTTACCTAGAGAGCACTTGGACTATTTAGATTAACTAGCGGACACTTGGAAAATCTAGGTTTACTAGCGGGCACTTGGACAATCTAGGTTACCTAGCTGGCCCTTGGACTATGTAGGTTAACTAGCAGGCACTTGGACTATCAGGTTAACTAGCGGTCACTTGCACTATGTAGGTAACCTAGCGGGAACGTGGACTGTCTAGGTTACCTAGCGGGCAATTGGACTATCTAGGTTACCTAACAGGCAATTGGACTATCTAGGTTATCTAACGGGCCCTTGAACTGTTTAGGTTAACTAGCGGGCACTTGGACTATCTAGGTTACCTAGCGGGCCATTGAACTATGTAGGTTACCTAGCGGGCACTTGGACTATCTAGGTTAACGAATGGGCACTTGGACTATGTAGGTTACCTAGAGGGCACTTGGACTATCTAGGTTAGTTAACAGGAACTTGGAATATCTAGGTTACCTAGCGGGCACTTGGACTATGTAGGTTACCTTGCGGGCACTTGGATTATGTAGGTTACCTTGCGGGCACTTGGACCCTCTAGGTTACCTAACGGGAACTTGGACTATGTAGGTTAACTAGAGGACACTTGGACGATGTATATTAACTAGCGGGCACTTGGACTATGTAGGTTAACTAGCGGGCACTTGGAGTATGTAGGTTACCTAGCAGGCACTTGGACTGTATAGGTAACCTAGTGGGCACTTGGACTATCTAGGTTAACGAACGGGCAGTTAGACTATGTAGGTTACCTAGCGGGCACTTGGACTATCTATATTAGCTAACGGGCACTTGGATTATCTAAGTTACCTAGCGGGCACATGAACTATGTAGGTTACCGAGCGGACACTTGGACTATGTAGGTTACCTAGCGGGCACTTGGACTATCTAGGTTAACGAACGGGCACTTGGACTATGTAGGTTAGCTAATAGGAACTTTGACTATCTAGGTTAACTAGCGGGCACTTGGACGATGCAGGTTCCCTAGCTGGCACTTTGACTATGTAGGTTCCCTAGCGGGCACTTGGACTATGTGGGTACCCTAGCAGGCATTTGGACTATCTAGGATACCTAACGGGCATTTGGACTACGTAGGTTCCCTAGTGGGCACTTGGATTATGTAGGTTCCCTTCTTGCACTTGGACTATGTAGTGTACTAGCGGGCATTTGGACTATGTAGGTTACCTAGTGGGCACTTGGAATATGTAGGTTCCCTATCGGGCACTTGGACAATGTAGGTTAATTAGTGGGCGCAAGGACTATGTAGGTTACCAAGCGGGCCCTTGGACTATGTAAGTTAACTAGCGGGCACTTGGACTATCTAGGTTAACTAGCGGACACTTGGACGAACTACGTTAACAAGCGGGCCCTTGGACTATGTAGGTTACCTAGCGGGCACTTGGACTATGTGGGTACCCTAGCAGGCATTTGGACTATCTAGGTTACCTAACGGGCACTTGGACTATGTGGGTACCCTAGCGGGCACTTGGACAATGTAGGTTAACTGGCGGGCGCTAGGACTATGTAGGTTACCTAGCGAGCGCTAGGACTATGTAGGTTACCTAGCGGGCACTTGGACTAAGTAGGTTAACTAGCAGGCACTTGGACAATCTAGGTTACCTAGCAGGCACTTGGACTCTGTACGTTTCCTAGCGGGCACTTGGACTATCTATGTTAACTAACAGGCACATGGACTATGTAGGTTCCCTAGCGGGCACTTGGACTATGTAGGTTAACTAGCGGGCCCTTGGACAATCTAGGTTACCTAACGGGTACTTGGACTATCTAAGTTACCTAGAGGGCACTTGGACTATTTAGAGTAACTAGCGGACACTTGGAATATCTAGCTTAACTAGCGGGCACTTGGACAATCTAGGTTACCTAGCTGGCCCTTGGACTATGTAGGTTAACTAGCAGGCACTTGGACTATCAGGTTAACTAGCGGTCACTTGGACTATGTAGGTAACCTAGCGGGAACGTGGACTGTCTAGGTTACCTAGCAGGCAATTGGACTATCTAGGTTACCTAACAGGCAATTGGACTATCTAGGTTAGCTAACGGGCCCTTGGATTATCTAGGTTAACTAGCGGGCACTTGGACTATCTAGGTTACCTAGCGTGCCCTTGGACTATGTAGGTTACCTAGCGGGCACTTGGACTATCTAGGTTAATGAATGGGCACTTGGAATATGTAGGTTACCTAGCGGGCACTTGGACTATCTAGGTTAACTAGCGGGTCCTTGGACTATCTAGGTTACCTAACGGGTACTTGGACTATCTAAGTTACCTAGAGGGCACTTGGACTATTTAGATTAACTAGCGGACACTTGGAAGATCTAGGTTTAATATCGGGCACTTGGACAATCTAGGTTACCTACCTGGCCCTTGGACTATGTAGGTTAACTAGCAGGCACTTGGATTATCAGGTTAACTAGCGGTCACTTGGACTATGTAGGTAACCTAGCGGGAACGTGGACTGTCTAGGTTACCTAGCGGGCAATTGGACTATCTAGGTTACCTAACAGGCAATTGGACTATCTAGGTTACCTAACGGGCCCTTGGACTATCTAGGTTAACTAGCGGGCACTTGGACTATCTAGGTTACCTAGCGGGCCCGTGGACTATGTAGGTTACCTAGGGGGTACTTGGACCCTCTAGGTTACCTAACGGGAACTTGGACTATATAGGTTAACTAGAGGACACTTGGACGATGTATATTAACTAGCGGGCACTTGGACTATGTAGGTTAACTAGCGGGCACTTGGAGTATGTAGGTTACCTAGCAGGCACTTGGACTGTATAGGTAACCTAGTGGGCACTTGGACTATCTAGGTTAACGAACGGGCAGTTAGACTATGTAGGTTACCTAGCGGGCACTTGGACTATCTATATTAGCTAACGGGCACTTGGATTATCTAAGTTACCTAGCGGGCACATGGACTATGTAGGTTACCGAGCGGACACTTGGACTATGTAGGTTACCTAGCGGGCACTTGGACTATCTAGGTTAACGAACGGGCACTTGGACTATGTAGGTTAGCTAATAGGAACTTTGACTATCTAGGTTAACTAGCGGGCACTTGGACGATGCAGGTTCCCTAGCTGGCACTTTGACTATGTAGGTTCCCTAGCGGGCACTTGGACTATGTGGGTACCCTAGCAGTCATTTGGACTATCTAGGATACCTAACGGGCATTTGGACTACGTAGGTTCCCTAGTGGGCACTTGGATTATGTAGGTTCCCTTCTTGCACTTGGACTATGTAGTGTACTAGCGGGCATTTGGACTATGTAGGTTACCTAGTGGGCACTTGGAATATGTAGGTTCCCTATCGGGCACTTGGACAATGTAGGTTAATTAGTGGGCGCAAGGACTATGTAGGTTACCAAGCGGGCCCTTGGACTATGTAAGTTAACTAGCGGGCACTTGGACTATCTAGGTTAACTAGCGGACACTTGGACGAACTACGTTAACAAGCGGGCCCTTGGACTATGTAGGTTACCTAGCGGGCACTTGGACTATGTGGGTACCCTAGCAGGCATTTGGACTATCTAGGTTACCTAACGGGCACTTGGACTATGTGGGTACCCTAGCGGGCACTTGGACAATGTAGGTTAACTGGCGGGCGCTAGGACTATGTAGGTTACCTAGCGAGCGCTAGGACTATGTAGGTTACCTAGCGGGCACTTGGACTAAGTAGGTTAACTAGCAGGCACTTGGACAATCTAGGTTACCTAGCAGGCACTTGGACTCTGTACGTTTCCTAGCGGGCACTTGGACTATCTATGTTAACTAACAGGCACATGGACTATGTAGGTTCCCTAGCGGGCACTTGGACTATGTAGGTTAACTAGCGGGCCCTTGGACAATCTAGGTTACCTAACGGGTACTTGGACTATCTAAGTTACCTAGAGGGCACTTGGACTATTTAGAGTAACTAGCGGACACTTGGAATATCTAGCTTAACTAGCGGGCACTTGGACAATCTAGGTTACCTAGCTGGCCCTTGGACTATGTAGGTTAACTAGCAGGCACTTGGACTATCAGGTTAACTAGCGGTCACTTGGACTATGTAGGTAACCTAGCGGGAACGTGGACTGTCTAGGTTACCTAGCAGGCAATTGGACTATCTAGGTTACCTAACAGGCAATTGGACTATCTAGGTTAGCTAACGGGCCCTTGGATTATCTAGGTTAACTAGCGGGCACTTGGACTATCTAGGTTACCTAGCGTGCCCTTGGACTATGTAGGTTACCTAGCGGGCACTTGGACTATCTAGGTTAATGAATGGGCACTTGGAATATGTAGGTTACCTAGCGGGCACTTGGACTATCTAGGTTAACTAGCGGGTCCTTGGACTATCTAGGTTACCTAACGGGTACTTGGACTATCTAAGTTACCTAGAGGGCACTTGGACTATTTAGATTAACTAGCGGACACTTGGAAGATCTAGGTTTAATATCGGGCACTTGGACAATCTAGGTTACCTACCTGGCCCTTGGACTATGTAGGTTAACTAGCAGGCACTTGGATTATCAGGTTAACTAGCGGTCACTTGGACTATGTAGGTAACCTAGCGGGAACGTGGACTGTCTAGGTTACCTAGCGGGCAATTGGACTATCTAGGTTACCTAACAGGCAATTGGACTATCTAGGTTACCTAACGGGCCCTTGGACTATCTAGGTTAACTAGCGGGCACTTGGACTATCTAGGTTACCTAGCGGGCCCGTGGACTATGTAGGTTACCTAGGGGGTACTTGGACCCTCTAGGTTACCTAACGGGAACTTGGACTATATAGGTTAACTAGAGGACACTTGGACGATGTATATTAACTAGCGGGCACTTGGACTATGTAGGTTAACTAGCGGGCACTTGGAGTATGTAGGTTACCTAGCAGGCACTTGGACTGTATAGGTAACCTAGTGGGCACTTGGACTATCTAGGTTAACGAACGGGCAGTTAGACTATGTAGGTTACCTAGCGGGCACTTGGACTATCTATATTAGCTAACGGGCACTTGGATTATCTAAGTTACCTAGCGGGCACATGGACTATGTAGGTTACCGAGCGGACACTTGGACTATGTAGGTTACCTAGCGGGCACTTGGACTATCTAGGTTAACGAACGGGCACTTGGACTATGTAGGTTAGCTAATAGGAACTTTGACTATCTAGGTTAACTAGCGGGCACTTGGACGATGCAGGTTCCCTAGCTGGCACTTTGACTATGTAGGTTCCCTAGCGGGCACTTGGACTATGTGGGTACCCTAGCAGTCATTTGGACTATCTAGGATACCTAACGGGCATTTGGACTACGTAGGTTCCCTAGTGGGCACTTGGATTATGTAGGTTCCCTTCTTGCACTTGGACTATGTAGTGTACTAGCGGGCATTTGGACTATGTAGGTTACCTAGTGGGCACTTGGAATATGTAGGTTCCCTATCGGGCACTTGGACAATGTAGGTTAATTAGTGGGCGCAAGGACTATGTAGGTTACCAAGCGGGCCCTTGGACTATGTAAGTTAACTAGCGGGCACTTGGACTATCTAGGTTAACTAGCGGACACTTGGACGAACTACGTTAACAAGCGGGCCCTTGGACTATGTAGGTTACCTAGCGGGCACTTGGACTATGTGGGTACCCTAGCAGGCATTTGGACTATCTAGGTTACCTAACGGGCACTTGGACTATGTGGGTACCCTAGCGGGCACTTGGACAATGTAGGTTAACTGGCGGGCGCTAGGACTATGTAGGTTACCTAGCGGGCGCTAGGACTATGTAGGTTACCTAGCGGGCACTTGGACTAAGTAGGTTAACTAGCAGGCACTTGGACAATCTAGGTTACCTAGCAGGCACTTGGAATCTGTACGTTTCCTAGCGGGCACTTGGACTATCTATGTTAACTAACGGGCACATGGACTATGTAGGTTCCCTAGCGGGCACTTGGACTATGTAGGTTAACTAGCGGGCCCTTGGACAATCTAGGTTACCTAACGGGTACTTGCACTATCTAAGTTACCTAGAGGGCACTTGGACTATTTAGAGTAACTAGCGGACACTTGGAATATCTAGCTTAACTAGCGGGCACTTGGACAATCTAGGTTACCTAGCTGGCCCTTGGACTATGTAGGTTAACTAGCAGGCACTTGGACTATCAGGTTAACTAGCGGTCACATGGACTATGTAGGTAACCTAGCGGGAACGTGGACTGTCTAGGTTACCTAGCAGGCAATTGGACTATCTAGGTTACCTAACAGGCAATTGGACTATCTAGGTTAGCTAACGGGCCCTTGGATTATCTAGGTTAACTAGCGGGCACTTGGACTATCTAGGTTACCTAGCGTGCCCTTGGACTATGTAGGTTACCTAGCGGGCACTTGGACTATCTAGGTTAACGAATGGGCACTTGGAATATGTAGGTTACCTAGCGGGCACTTGGACTATCTAGGTTAACTAGCGGGTCCTTGGACTATCTAGGTTACCTAACGGGTACTTGGACTATCTAAGTTACCTAGAGGGCACTTGGACTATTTAGATTAACTAGCGGACACTTGGAAGATCTAGGTTTAATATCGGGCACTTGGACAATCTAGGTTACCTACCTGGCCCTTGGACTATGTAGGTTAACTAGCAGGCACTTGGATTATCAGGTTAACTAGCGGTCACTTGGACTATGTAGGTAACCTAGCGGGAACGTGGACTGTCTAGGTTACCTAGCGGGCAATTGGACTATCTAGGTTACCTAACAGGCAATTGGACTATCTAGGTTACCTAACGGGCCCTTGGACTATCCAGGTTAACTAGCGGGCACTTGGACTATCTAGGTTACCTAGCGGGCCCTTGGACTATGTAGGTTACCTAGCGGGTACTTGGACCCTCTAGGTTACCTAACGGGAACTTGGACTATGTAGGTTAACTAGAGGACACTTGGACGATGTATATTAACTAGCGGGCACTTGGACTATGTAGGTTAACTAGCGGGCGCTTGGAGTATGTAGGTTACCTAGCAGGCACTTGGACTGTATAGATAACCTAGTGGGCACTTGGACTATCTAGGTTAACGAACGGGCAGTTAGACTATGTAGGTTACCTAGCGGGCACTTGGACTATCTATATTAGCTAACGGGCACTTGGATTATCTAAGTTACCTTGCGGGCACATGGACTATGTAGGTTACCGAGCGGACACTTGGACTATGTAGGTTACCTAGCGGGCACTTGGACTATCTAGGTTAACGAACGGGCACTTGGACTATGTAGGTTAGCTAATAGGAACTTTGACTATCTAGGTTAACTAGCGGGCACTTGGACGATGCAGGTTCCCTAGCTGGCACTTTGACTATGTAGGTTCCCTAGCGGGCACTTGGACTATGTGGGTACCCTAGCAGGCATTTGGACTATCTAGGATACCTAACGGGCATTTGGACTACGTAGGTTCCCTAGTGGGCACTTGGATTATGTAGGTTCCCTTCTTGCACTTGGACTATGTAGTGTACTAGCGGGCATTTGGACTATGTAGGTTACCTAGTGGGCACTTGGAATATGTAGGTTCCCTATCGGGCACTTGGACAATGTAGGTTAATTAGTGGGCGCAAGGACTATGTAGGTTACCAAGCGGGCCCTTGGACTATGTAAGTTAACTAGCGGGCACTTGGACTATCTAGGTTAACTAGAGGACACTTGGACGAACTACGTTAACAAGCGGGCCCTTGGACTATGTAGGTTACCTAGCGGGCACTTGGACTATGTGGGTACCCTAGCAGGCATTTGGACTATCTAGGTTACCTAACGGGCACTTGGACTATGTGGGTACCCTAGCGGGCACTTGGACAATGTAGGTTAACTGGCGGGCGCTAGGACTATGTAGGTTACCTAGCGGGCGCTAGGACTATGTAGGTTACCTAGCGGGCACTTGGACTAAGTAGGTTAACTAGCAGGCACTTGGACAATCTAGGTTACCTAGCAGGCACTTGGACTCTGTACGTTTCCTAGCGGGCACTTGGACTATCTATGTTAACTAACGGGCACATGGACTATGTAGGTTCCCTAGCGGGCACTTGGACTATGTAGGTTAACTAGCGGGCCCTTGGACAATCTAGGTTACCTAACGGGTACTTGCACTATCTAAGTTACCTAGAGGGCACTTGGACTATTTAGAGTAACTAGCGGACACTTGGAATATCTAGCTTAACTAGCGGGCACTTGGACAATCTAGGTTACCTAGCTGGCCCTTGGACTATGTAGGTTAACTAGCAGGCACTTGGACTATCAGATTAACTATCGGTCACTTGGACTATGTAGGTAACCTAGCGGGAACGTGGACTGTCTAGGTTACCTAGCAGGCAATTGGACTATCTAGGTTACCTAACAGGCAATTGGACTATCTAGGTTAGCTAACGGGCCCTTGGATTATCTAGGTTAACTAGCGGGCACTTGGACTATCTAGGTTACCTAGCGTGCCCTTGGACTATGTAGGTTACCTAGCGGGCACTTGGACTATCTAGGTTAACGAATGGGCACTTGGAATATGTAGGTTACCTAGCGGGCACTTGGACTATCTAGGTTAACTAGCGGGTCCTTGGACTATCTAGGTTACCTAACGGGTACTTGGACTATCTAAGTTACCTAGAGGGCACTTGGACTATTTAGATTAACTAGCGGACACTTGGAAGATCTAGGTTTAATATCGGGCACTTGGACAATCTAGGTTACCTACCTGGCCCTTGGACTATGTAGGTTAACTAGCAGGCACTTGGATTATCAGGTTAACTAGCGGTCACTTGGACTATGTAGGTAACCTAGCGGGAACGTGGACTGTCTAGGTTACCTAGCGGGCAATTGGACTATCTAGGTTACCTAACAGGCAATTGGACTATCTAGGTTACCTAACGGGCCCTTGGACTATCTAGGTTAACTAGCGGGCACTTGGACTATCTAGGTTACCTAGCGGGCCCTTGGACTATGTAGGTTACCTAGCGGGTACTTGGACCCTCTAGGTTACCTAACGGGAACTTGGACTATGTAGGTTAACTAGAGGACACTTGGACGATGTATATTAACTAGCGGGCACTTGGACTATGTAGGTTAACTAGCGGGCACTTGGAGTATGTAGGTTACCTAGCAGGCACTTGGACTGTATAGATAACCTAGTGGGCACTTGGACTATCTAGGTTAACGAACGGGCAGTTAGACTATGTAGGTTACCTAGCGGGCACTTGGACTATCTATATTAGCTAACGGGCACTTGGATTATCTAAGTTACCTTGCGGGCACATGGACTATGTAGGTTACCGAGCGGACACTTGGACTATGTAGGTTACCTAGCGGGCACTTGGACTATCTAGGTTAACGAACGGGCACTTGGACTATGTAGGTTAGCTAATAGGAACTTTGACTATCTAGGTTAACTAGCGGGCACTTGGACGATGCAGGTTCCCTAGCTGGCACTTTGACTATGTAGGTTCCCTAGCGGGCACTTGGACTATGTGGGTACCCTAGCAGGCATTTGGACTATCTAGGATACCTAACGGGCATTTGGACTACGTAGGTTCCCTAGTGGGCACTTGGATTATGTAGGTTCCCTTCTTGCACTTGGACTATGTAGTGTACTAGCGGGCATTTGGACTATGTAGGTTACCTAGTGGGCACTTGGAATATGTAGGTTCCCTATCGGGCACTTGGACAATGTAGGTTAATTAGTGGGCGCAAGGACTATGTAGGTTACCAAGCGGGCCCTTGGACTATGTAAGTTAACTAGCGGGCACTTGGACTATCTAGGTTAACTAGAGGACACTTGGACGAACTACGTTAACAAGCGGGCCCTTGGACTATGTAGGTTACCTAGCGGGCACTTGGACTATGTGGGTACCCTAGCAGGCATTTGGACTATCTAGGTTACCTAACGGGCACTTGGACTATGTGGGTACCCTAGCGGGCACTTGGACAATGTAGGTTAACTGGCGGGCGCTAGGACTATGTAGGTTACCTAGCGGGCGCTAGGACTATGTAGGTTACCTAGCGGGCACTTGGACTAAGTAGGTTAACTAGCAGGCACTTGGACAATCTAGGTTACCTAGCAGGCACTTGGACTCTGTACGTTTCCTAGCGGGCACTTGGACTATCTATGTTAACTAACGGGCACATGGACTATGTAGGTTCCCTAGCGGGCACTTGGACTATGTAGGTTAACTAGCGGGCCCTTGGACAATCTAGGTTACCTAACGGGTACTTGCACTATCTAAGTTACCTAGAGGGCACTTGGACTATTTAGAGTAACTAGCGGACACTTGGAATATCTAGCTTAACTAGCGGGCACTTGGACAATCTAGGTTACCTAGCTGGCCCTTGGACTATGTAGGTTAACTAGCAGGCACTTGGACTATCAGATTAACTATCGGTCACTTGGACTATGTAGGTAACCTAGCGGGAACGTGGACTGTCTAGGTTACCTAGCAGGCAATTGGACTATCTAGGTTACCTAACAGGCAATTGGACTATCTAGGTTAGCTAACGGGCCCTTGGATTATCTAGGTTAACTAGCGGGCACTTGGACTATCTAGGTTACCTAGCGTGCCCTTGGACTATGTAGGTTACCTAGCGGGCACTTGGACTATCTAGGTTAACGAATGGGCACTTGGAATATGTAGGTTACCTAGCGGGCACTTGGACTATCTAGGTTAACTAGCGGGTCCTTGGACTATCTAGGTTACCTAACGGGTACTTGGACTATCTAAGTTACCTAGAGGGCACTTGGACTATTTAGATTAACTAGCGGACACTTGGAAGATCTAGGTTTAATATCGGGCACTTGGACAATCTAGGTTACCTACCTGGCCCTTGGACTATGTAGGTTAACTAGCAGGCACTTGGATTATCAGGTTAACTAGCGGTCACTTGGACTATGTAGGTAACCTAGCGGGAACGTGGACTGTCTAGGTTACCTAGCGGGCAATTGGACTATCTAGGTTACCTAACAGGCAATTGGACTATCTAGGTTACCTAACGGGCCCTTGGACTATCTAGGTTAACTAGCGGGCACTTGGACTATCTAGGTTACCTAGCGGGCCCTTGGACTATGTAGGTTACCTAGCGGGTACTTGGACCCTCTAGGTTACCTAACGGGAACTTGGACTATGTAGGTTAACTAGAGGACACTTGGACGATGTATATTAACTAGCGGGCACTTGGACTATGTAGGTTAACTAGCGGGCACTTGGAGTATGTAGGTTACCTAGCAGGCACTTGGACTGTATAGGTAACCTAGTGGGCACTTGGACTATCTAGGTTAACGAACGGGCAGTTAGACTATGTAGGTTACCTAGCGGGCACTTGGACTATCTATATTAGCTAACGGGCACTTGGATTATCTAAGTTACCTAGCGGGCACATGGACTATGTAGGTTACCGAGCGGACACTTGGACTATGTAGGTTACCTAGCGGGCACTTGGACTATCTATGTTAACGAACGGGCACTTGGACTATGTAGGTTAGCTAATAGGAACTTTGACTATCTAGGTTAACTAGCGGGCACTTGGACGATGCAGGTTCCCTAGCTGGCACTTTGACTATGTAGGTTCCCTAGCGGGCACTTGGACTATGTGGATACCCTAGCAGGCATTTGGACTATCTAGGATACCTAACGGGCATTTGGACTACGTAGGTTCCCTAGTGGGCACTTGGATTATGTAGGTTCCCTTCTTGCACTTGGACTATGTAGTGTACTAGCGGGCATTTGGACTATGTAGGTTACCTAGTGGGCACTTGGAATATGTAGGTTCCCTATCGGGCACTTGGACAATGTAGGTTAATTAGTGGGCGCTAGGACTATGTAGGTTACCTAGCGGGCCCTTGGACTATGTAGGTTAACTAGCGGGCACTTGGACTATCTAGGTTAACTAGCGGACACTTGGATGAACTAGGTTAACAAGCGGGCCCTTGGACTATGTAGGTTACCTAGCGGGCACTTGGACTATGTGGGTACCCTAGCGGGCATTTGGACTATCTAGGTTACCTAATGGGCACTTGGACTATGTGGGTACCCTAGCGGGCCCTTGGACAATGTAGGGTAACTGGCGGGCGCTAGGACTATGTAGGTTACCTAGCGGGCACTTGGACTAAGTAGGTTAACTAGCAGGCACTTGGACAATCTAGGTTACCTAGCAGGCACTTGGACTCTGTACGTTTCCTAGCGGGCACTTGGATTATCTATGTTAACTAACGGGCACATGGACTATGTAGGTTCCCTAGCGGGCACATGGACTATGTAGGTTAACTAGCGGGCCCTGGGACAATCTAGGTTACCTAACGGGTACTTGAACTATCTAAGTTACCTAGAGGGCACTTAGACTATTTAGATTAACTAGCGGACACTTGGAATATCTAGCTTAACTAGCGGGCACTTGGACAATCTAGGTTACCTAGCTGGCCCTTGGACTATGTAGGTTAACTAGCAGGCACTTGGACTATCAGGTTAACTAGCGGTCACTTGGACTATGTAGGTAACCTAGCGGGAACGTGGACTGTCTAGGTTACCTAGCAGGCAATTGGACTATCTAGGTTACCTAACAGGCAATTGGACTATCTAGGTTAGCTAACGGGCCCTTGGATTATCTAGGTTAACTAGCGGGCACTTGGACTATCTAGGTTACCTAGCGTGCCCTTGGACTATGTAGGTTACCTAGCGGGCACTTGGACTATCTAGGTTAACGAATGGTCACTTGGAATATGTAGGTTACCTAGCGTGCACTTGGACTATCTAGGTTAAATAGCGGGCCCTTGGACTATCTAGGTTACCTAACGGGTACTTGGACTATCTAAGTTACCTAGAGGACACTTGGACTATTTAGATTAACTAGCGGACACTTGGAAGATCTAGGTTTAATAGCGGGCACTTGGACAATCTAGGTTACCTACCTGGCCCTTGGACTATGTAGGTTAACTAGCAGGCACTTGGACTATCAGTTTAACTAGCGGTCACTTGGACTATGTAGGTAACCTAGCGGGAACGTGGACTGTCTAGGTTACCTAGCGGGCAATTGGACTATCTAGGTTACCTAACAGGCAATTGGACTATCTAGGTTACCTAACGGGCCCTTGGACTATCTAGGTTAACTAGCGGGCACTTGGACTATCTAGGTTACCTAGCGGGCCCTTGGACTATGTAGGTTACCTAGCGGGCACTTGGACTATCTAGTTTAACGAATGGGCACTTGGACTATGTAGGTTACCTAGCGGGCACTTGGACTATCTAGGTTAACTAGCGGGCCCTTGGACTATCTAGGTTACCTAACGGGTACTTGGACTATCTAAGTTACCTAGAGGGCACATGGACTATTTAGATTAACTAGCGGACACTTGGAAAATCTAGGTTTACTAGTGGGCACTTGGACAATCTAGGTTACCTAGCTGGCCCTTGGACTATGTAGGTTAACTAGCAGGCACTTGCACTATGTAGGTAACCTAGCGGGAACGTGGACTGTCTAGGTTACCTAGCGGGCAATTGGACTATCTAGGTTACCTAACAGGCAATTGGACTATCTAGGTTATCTAACGGGCCCTTGAACTGTTTAGGTTAACTAGCGGGCACTTGGACTATCTAGGTTACCTAGCGGGCCCTTGGACTATGTAGGTTACCTAGCGGGCACTTGGACTATCTAGGTTAACGAATGGGCACTTGGACTATGTAGGTTACCTAGCGGGCACTTGGACTATCTAGGTTAGTTAACAGGAACTTGGAATATCTAGGTTACCTAGCGGGCACTTGGACTATGTAGGTTACCTTGCGGGCACTTGGATTATGTAGGTTACCTTGCGGGCACATGGACTATCTAGGTTACCTAACGGGAACTTGGACTATGTAGGTTAACTAGAGGACACTTGGACGATGTATGTTAACTACCGGGACTTGGACTATGTAGGTTAACTAGCGGGCACTTTGACGATCTAGGTTAACTAGCGGGCACTTGGACTATGTAGGTTACCTAGCAGGCACTTGGACTGTCTAGGTAACCTAGCGGGCACTTGGACTATCTAGGTTAACGAACGGGCACTTAGACTATGTAGGTTACCTAGCGGTCACTTGGACTATCTATATTAGCTAACGGGCACTTGGAATATCTAAGTTACCTAGCGGGCACATGGACTATGTAGGTTACCGAGCCGGCACTTGGACTATCTAGGTTAACGAACGGGCACTTGGACTATGTAGGTTAGCTAACAGGAACTTGGACTATCTAGGTTAACTAGCGGGCACTTGGACGATGCAGGTTCCCTAGCTGGCACTTTGACTATGTAGGTTCCCTAGCGGGCACTTGGACTATGTGGGTACCCTAGCGGGCATTTGGACTATCTAGGATACCTAACGGGCATTTGGACTACTTAGGTTCCCTAGCGGGCACTTGGATTATGTAGGTTCCCTTCTTGCACTTGGACTATGTAGGTTACTAGCGGGCATTTGGACTATGTAGGTTACCTAGTGGGCACTTGGAATATGTAGGTTCCCTATCAGGCACTTGGACAATGTAGGTTAATTAGTGGGCGCTAGGACTATGTAGGTTACCTAGCGGGCCCTTGGACTCTGTAGGTTAACTTGCGGGCACTTGGACTATCTAGGTTAACTAGCGGACACTTGGACGAACTAGGTTAACGAGCGGGCCCTTGGACTATGTAGGTTACCTAGCGGGCACTTGGACTGTGTGGGTACCCTAGCGGGCATTTGGACTATCTAGGTTACCTAATGGGCACTTGGACTATGTGGGTACCCTAGCGGGCACTTGGACAATGTAGGTTAACTAGCGGGCGCTAGGACTATGTAGGTTACCTAGCGGGCGCTAGGACTATGTAGGTTACCTAGCGGGCACTTGGACTAAGTAGGCTAACTAGCAGGCACTTGGACAATCTAGGTTACCTAGCAGGCACTTGGACTCTGTACGTTTCCTAGCGGGCACTTGGACTATCTATGTTAACTAACGGGCACACGGACTATGTAGGTTCCCTAGCGGGCACTTGGACTATGTAGTTTAACTAGCGGGCCCTTGGACAATCTAGGTTACCTAACGGGTACTTGCACTATCTAAGTTACCTAGAGGGCACTTGGACTATTTAGATTAACTAGCGGACACTCGGAATATCTAGCTTAACTAGCGGGCACTTGGACAATCTAGGTTACCTAGCTGGCCCTTGGACTATGTAGGTTAACTAGCAGGCACTTGGACTATCAGTTTAACTAGCGGTCACTTGGACTATGTAGGTAACCTAGCGGGAACGTGGACTGTCTATGTTACCTAGCAGCAATTGGACTATCTAGGTTACCTAACAGGCAATTGGACTATCTAGGTTAGCTAACGGGCCCTTGGATTATCTAGGTTAACTAGCGGGCACTTGGACTATCTAGGTTACCTAGCGTGCCCTTGGACTATGTAGGTTACCTAGTGGGCACTTGGACTATCTAGGTTAACGAATGGGCACTTGGAATATGTAGGTTACCTAGCGGGCACTTGGACTATCTAGGTTAACTAGCGGGTACTTGGACTATCTAGGTTACCTAACGGGTACTTGGACTATCTAAGTTACCTAGAGGGCACTTGGACTATTTAGATTAACTAGCGGACACTTGGAAGATCTATGTTTAATAGCGGGCACTTGGACAATCTAGGTTACCTACCTGGCCCTTGGACTATGTAGGTTAACTAGCAGGCACTTGGACTATCAGGTTAACTAGCGGTCACTTGCACTATGTAGGTAACCTAGCGGGAACGTGGACTGTCTAGGTTACCTAGCGGGCAATTGGACTATCTAGGTTACCTAACAGGCAATTGGACTATCTAGGTTACCTAGCGGGCCATTGGACTATGTAGGTTACCTAGCGGGCACTTGGACTATCTAGGTTAACGAATGGGCACTTGGACTATGTAGGTTACCTAGCGGGCACTTGGACTATCTAGGTTAGTTAACAGGAACTTGGAATATCTAGGTTACCTAGCGGGCACTTGGACTATGTAGGTTACCTTGCGGGCACTTGGATTATGTAGGTTACCTTGCGGGCACTTGGACTATCTAGGTTACCTAACGGGAACTTGGACTATGTAGGTTAACTAGAGGACACTTGGACGATGTATGTTAACTAGCGGGCACTTGGACTATGTAGGTTAACTAGCGGGCACTTTGACGATCTAGGTTATCTAACGGGCACTTGGACTCTGTAGGTTACCTAGCAGGCACTTGGACTGTCAAGGTAACCTAGCGGGCACTTGGACTATCTAGGTTAACGAACGGGCACTTAGACTATGTAGGTTACCTAGCGGGCACTTGGACTATCTATATTAGCTAACGGGCACTTGGACTATCTAAGTTACCTAGCGGGCACATGGACTATGTAGGTTACCGAGCCGGCACTTGGACTATCTAGGTTAACGAACGGGCACTTGGACTATGTAGGTTAGCTAACAGGAACTTGGACTATCTAGGTTAACTAGCGGGCACTTGGACGATGGAGGTTCCCTAGCTGGCACTTTGACTATGTAGGTTCCCTAGCGGGCACTTGCACTATGTGGGTACCCTAGCGGGCATTTGGACTATCTAGGATACCTAACGGGCATTTGGAATACGTAGGTTCCCTAGCGGGCACTTGGATTATGTAGGTTCCCTTCTTGCACTTGGACTATGTAGGTTACTAGCGGCATTTGGACTATGTAGGTTACCTAGTGGGCACTTGGAATATATAGGTTCCCTATCGGGCACTTGGACAATGTAGGTTAATTAGTGGGCGCTAGGACTATGTAGATTACCTAGCGGGCCCTTGGACTCTGTAGGTTAACTTGCGGGCACTTGGACTATCTAGGTTAACTAGCGGACACTTGGACGAACTAGGTTAACCAGCGGGCCCTTGGACTATGTAGGTTACCTAGCGGGCACTTGGACTGTGTGGGTACCCTAGCAGGCATTTGGACTATCTAGGTTATCTAATGGGGACTTGGACTATGTGGGTACCCTAGCGGGCACTTGGACAATGTAGGTTAACTAGCGGGCGCTAGGACTATGTAGGTTACCTAGCGGGCGCTAGGACTATGTAGGTTACCTAGCGGGCACTTGGACTAAGTAGGCTAACTAGCAGGCACTTGGACAATCTAGGTTACCTAGCAGGCACTTGGACTATGTACGTTTCCTAGCGGGCACTTGGACTATCTATGTTAACTAACGGGCACATGGACTATGTAGGTTCCCTAGCAGGCACTTGGACTATGTAGGTTAACTAGCGGGCCCTTGGACTATCTAGGTTACCTAACGGGTACTTGGACTATCTAAGTTACCTAGAGGGCACTTGGACTATTTAGATTAACTAGCGGACACTTGGAAAATCTAGCTTAACTAGCGGGCACTTGGATAATCTAGGTTACCTAGCTGGCCCTTGGACTATGTAGGTTAACTAGAAGGCACTTGGACTATCAGGTTAACTAGCGGTCACTTGGACTATGTAGGTAACCTAGCGGGAACGTGGACTATGTAGGTTAAGTAGCGGGCCCTTGGACTATCTAGGTTACCTAACGGGTTCTTGGACTATCTAAGTTACCTAGAGGGCACTTGGACTATTTAGATTAACTAGCGGACACTTGGAATATCTAGCTTAACTAGCGGGCACTTGGACAATCTAGGTTACCTAGCTGGCCCTTGGACTATGTAGGTTAACTAGCAGGCACTTGGACTATCAGGTTAACTAGCGGTCACTTGGACTATGTAGGTAACCTAGCGGGAACGTGGACTGTCTAGGTTACCTAGCGGGCTATTGGACTATCTAGGTTACCTAACAGGCAATTGGACTATCTAGGTTACCTAACGGGCCCTTGGACTATCTAGGTTAACTAGCGGGCACTTGGTCTATCTAGGTTATCTAGCGGGCTCTTGGACTATGTAGGTTAACTAGCTGGCACTTGGACTATCAGGTTAACTAGCGGTCACTTGGACTATGTAGGTAACCTAGCGGGAACGTGGACTGTCTAGGTTACCTAGCGGGCAATTGGACTATCTAGTTTACCTAACAGGCAATTGGACTTCCTAGGTTTCCTAATGGGCCCTTGGACTATCTAGGTTAACTAGCGGGCACTTGGACTATCTAGGTTACCTAGTGGGCCCTTGGACTATGTAGGTTACCTAGCGGGCACTTGGACTATCTAGGTTAACTAGCGGGCCCTTGGACTATCTAGGTTACCTAACGGGTACTTGCACTATCTAAGTTACCTAGAGGGCACTTGGACTATTTCGATTAACTAGCGGACACTTGGAAGATCCAGGTTTACTAGCGGGCACGTGGACAATCTAGGTTACCTACCTGGCCCTTGGACTATGTAGGTTAACTAGCAGGCACTTGGACTATCAGGTTAACTAGCGGTCACTTGGACTATGTAGGTAACCTAGCGGGAACGTGGACTCTCTAGGTTACCTAGCGGGCAATTGGACTATCTAGGTTACCTAACAGGCAATTGGACTATCTAGGTTACCTAACGGGCCCTTGGACTATCTGGGTTAACTAGCGGGCACTTGGACTATCTAGGTTAACGAGTGGGCACTTGGACTATGTAGGTTACCAAGCGGGCACTTTGACTATCTAGGTTATTTAACAGGAACTTGGAATATCTAGGTTAACTAACGGGAACTTGGACTATGTAGGTTGACTAGAGGACACTTGGACGATGTATGTTAACTAGCGGGCACTTGGACTATGTAGGTTAACTAGCGGGCACTTTGACGATCTAGGTTAATTAGCGGGCACTTGGACTATGTAGGTTACCTAGCAGGCACTTGGACTGTCTAGGTAACCTAGCGGGCACTTGGACTATCTAGGTTAACGAACGGGCACTTGGACTATGTACGTTAGCTAACAGGAACTTTGACTATCTAGGTTAACTAGCGGGCACTTGGACGATGCAGGTTCCCTAGCTGGGACTTTGACTATGTAGGTTCCCTAGCGGGCACTTGGACTATGTGGGTACCCTAGTGGGCATTTGGACTATCTAGGATACCTAACGGTCATTTGGACTACGTAGGTTCCCTAGCGGGCACATGGATTATGTAGGTTCCCTTCTTGCACTTGGACTATGTAGGTTACTAGCGGGCATTTGGACTATGTAGTTTACCTAGTGGGCACTTGGAATATGTAGGTTCCCTATCGGGCACTTGGACAATGTAGGTTAATTAGTGGGCGCTAGGACTATGTAGGTTACCTAGCGGGCCCTTGGAGTATGTAGGTTAAATTGTGGGCACTTGGACTATCTAGGTTAACTAGCGGACACTTGGACGAACTAGCTTAACGAGTGGGCCCTTGGACCATCTAGGTTACCTAGCGGGCACTTGGACTATGTGGGTACCCTATCGGGCATTTGGACTATCTAGGTTACCTAACGGGCACTTGGACTATGTGGGTACCCTAGCGGGCACTTGGACAATGTAGGTTAACTAGCGGGCGCTAGGACTATGTAGGTTACCTAGCGGGCGCTAAGACTATGTAGGTTACCCAGCGGGCACTTGGACTAAGTAGGTTAACTAGCAGGCACTTGGACAATCTAGGTTACCTAGCAGGCACTTGGACTCTGTACGTTTCCTAGCGGGCACTTGGACTATCTATGTTAACTCTCGGGCACATGGACTATGTAGGTTCCCTAGCGGGCACTTGGACTATGTAGGTTAACTAGCGGGCCCTTGGACTATCTAGGTTACCTAACGGGTATTTGGACTATCTAAGTTACCTAGAGGGCACTTGGACTATTTAGATTAACTAGCGGACACTTGGAAGATCTAGGTTTAATAGCGGGCACTTGGACAATCTAGGTTACCTAGCTGGCCCTTGGACTATGTAGGTTAACTAGCAGGCACTTGGACTATCAGGTTTACTAGCCGTCACTTGGACTATGTAGGTAACCTAGCGGGAACGTGGACAGTCTAGGTTTCCTAGCGGGCAATTGGACTATCTAGGTTACCTAACAGGCAATTGGTCTATCTAAGTTACCTAAAGGGCCCTTGGACTATCTAGGTTAACTAGCGGGCACTTGGCCTATCTAGGTTACCTAGCGGGCCCTTGGACTATGTAGGTTACCTAGCGGGCACTTGGACTATCTAGGTTAACGAATGGGCACATGGACTATGTAGGTTACCTAGCGGGCACTTGGACTATCTAGGTTAACTAGCGGGCCCTTGGACTATCTAGGTTACCTAACGGGTACTTGGACTATCTAAGTTACCTAGAGGGCACTTGGACTATTTAGATTAACTAGCGGACACTTGGAAGATCTAGGTTTACTAGCGGGCACTTGGACAATTTAGGTTACCTACCTGGCCCTTGGACTATGTAGGTTAACTAGCAGGCACTTGGACTATCAGGTTAACTAGCGGTCACTTGCACTATGTAGGTAACCTAGCGGGAACGTGGACTGTCTAGGTTACCTAGCGGGCAATTGGACTATCTAGGTTACCTAACAGGTAATTGGACTATCTAGGTTATCTAACGGGCCCTTGAACTATTTAGGTTAACTAGCGGGCACTTGGACTATCTAGGTTACCTAGCGGGCCCTTGGACTATGTAGGTTACCTAGCGGGCACTTGGACTATCTAGGTTAACGAATGGGCACTTGGACTATGTAGGTTACCTAGCGGGCACTTGGACGATCTAGGTTAGTTAACAGGAACTTGGAATATCTAGGTTACCTAGCGGGCACTTGGACTATGTAGGTTACCTTGCGGGCACTTGGATTATGTAGGTTACCTTGCGGGCACTTGGACTATCTAGGTTACCTAACGGGAACTTGGACTATGTAGGTTAACTAGCGGGCACTTGGACTATGTAGGTTAACTAGCGGGCTCTTTGACGATCTAGGTTAACTAGCGGGCACTTGGACTATGTAGGTTACCTAGCAGGCACTTGGACTGTCTAGGTAACCTAGCGGGCACTTGGACTATCTAGGTTAACGAACGGGCACTTAGACTATGTAGGTTACCTAGCGGGCACTTGGACTATCTATATTAGCTAACGGGCACTTGGACTATCTAAGTTACCTAGCGGGCACATGGACTATGTAGGTTACCGAGCCGGCACTTGGACTATCTAGGTTAACGAACGGGCACTTGGACTATGTAGGTTAGCTAACAGGAACTTGGACTATCTAGGTTAACTAGCGGGCACTTGGACGATGCAGGTTCCCTAGCTGGCACTTTGACTATGTAGGTTCCCTAGCGGGCACTTGGACTATGTGGGTACCCTAGCGGGCATTTGGACTATCTAGGATACCTAACGGGCATTTGGAATACGTAGGTTCCCTAGCGGGCACTTGGATTATGTAGGTTCCCTTCTTGCACTTGGACTATGTAGGTTACTAGCGGGCATTTGGACTATGTAGGTTACCTAGGGGGCACTTGGAATATATAGGTTCCCTATCGGGCACTTGGACAATGTAGGTTAATTAGTGGGTGCTAGGACTATGTAGGTTACCTAGCGGGCCCTTGGACTCTGTAGGTTAACTTGCGGGCACTTGGACTATCTAGGTTAACTAGCGGACACTTGGACGAACTAGGTTAACGTGCGGGCCCTTGGACTATATAGGTTACCTAGCGGGTTTTGGACTGTGTGTGTACCCGAGCAGGCATTTGGACTATCTAGGTTACCTAACGGGCACTTGGACTATGTGGGTACCCTAGCGGGCACTTGGACAATGTAGGTTAACTAGCGGGCGCTAGGACTATGTAGGTTACCTAGCAGGCGCTAGGACTATGTAGGTTACCTAGCGGGCACTTGGACTAAGTAGGCTAACTAGCAGGCACTTGGACAATCTAAGTTACCTAGCAGGCACTTGGACTCTGTACGTTTCCTAGCGGGCACTTGGACTATCTATGTTAACTAACGGGCACATGGACTATGTAGGTTCCCTAGCAGGCACTTGGACTATATAGGTTAACTAGCGGGCCCTTGGACTATCTAGGTTACCTAACGGGTACTTGGACTATCTAATTTACCTAGAGGGCACTTGGACTATTTAGATTAACTAGAGGACACTTGGAACATCTAGCTTAACTAGCGGGCATTTGGACAATCTAGGTTAACCTACCTGGCCCTTGCACTATGTAGGTTAACTAGAAGGCACTTGGAATATCAGGTTAACTAGCGGTCACTTGGACTATGTAGGTAACCTAGCGGGAACGTGGACTATGTAGTTTAACTAGCGGGCCCTTGGACTATCTAGGTTACCTAACGGGTACTTGGACTATCTAAGTTACCTAGAGGGCACTTGGACTATTTAGATTAACTATCGGACAATTGGAATATCTAGCTTAACTAGCGGGCACTTGGACAATCTAGGTTACCTAGCTGGCCCTTGGACTATGTAGGTTAACTAGCAGGCACTTGGACTATCAGGTTAACTAGCGGTCACTTGGACTATGTAGGTAACCTAGCGGGAACGTGGACTGTCTAGGTTACCTAGCGGGCAATTGGACTATCTAGGTTACCTAACAGGCAATTGGACTATCTAGGTTACCTAACGGGCCCTGGACTATCTAGGTTAACTAGCGGGCACTTGGACTGTCTAGGTTATCTAGCGGGCTCTTGGACTATGTAGGTTAACTAGCAGGCACTTGGACTATCAGGTTAACTAGCGGTCACTTGGACTATGTAGGTAACCTAGCGGGAACGTGGACTGTCTAGGTTACC
Organism: Tenrec ecaudatus; assembly: GCF_050624435.1. Classification (NCBI taxonomy): domain Eukaryota; kingdom Metazoa; phylum Chordata; class Mammalia; order Afrosoricida; family Tenrecidae; genus Tenrec; species Tenrec ecaudatus. The sequence continues at coordinate 254,038 of NW_027459559.1, read as the reverse complement.
TAGCGGGCAATTGGACTATCTAGTTTACCTAACAGGCAATTGGACTATCTAGGTTTCCTAACGGGCCCTTGAACTATTTAGGTTAACTAGCGGGCACTTGGACTATCTAGGTTACCTAGCGGGCCCTTGGACTATGTAGGTTACCTAGCGGGCACTTGGACTATCTAGCTTAACGAATGGGCACTGGGACTATGTAGGTTACCTAGCGGGCACTTGGACGATCTAGGTTAGTTAACAGGAACTTGGAATATCTAGGTTACCTAGCGGGCACTTGGACTATGTAGGTTACCTTGCGGGCACTTGGATTATGTAGGTTACCTTGCGGGCACTTGGACTATCTAGGTTACCTAACGGGAACTTGGACTATGTAGGTTAACTAGCGGGCACTTGGACTATGTAGGTTAACTAGCGGGCACTTTGATGATCTAGGTTAACTAGCGGTCACTTGGACTATGTAGGTAACCTAGCGGGAACGTGGACTGTCTAGGTTACCTAGCGGGCAATTGGACTATCTAGGTTACCTAACAGGCAATTGGACTATCTAGGTTACCTAACGGGCCCTTGGACTATCTAGGTTAACTAGCGGGCACTTGGACTATCTAGGTTACCTAGCGGGCCCGTGGACTATGTAGGTTACCTAGGGGGTACTTGGACCCTCTAGGTTACCTAACGGGAACTTGGACTATATAGGTTAACTAGAGGACACTTGGACGATGTATATTAACTAGCGGGCACTTGGACTATGTAGGTTAACTAGCGGGCACTTGGAGTATGTAGGTTACCTAGCAGGCACTTGGACTGTCTAGGTAACCTAGCGGGCACTTGGACTATCTAGGTTAACGAACGGGCACTTAGACTATGTAGGTTACCTAGCGGGCACTTGGACTATCTATATTAGCTAACGGGCACTTGGACTATCTAAGTTACCTAGCGGGCACATGGAGTATGTAGGTTACCGAGCCGGCACTTGGACAATCTAGGTTAACGAACGGGCACTTGGACTATGTAGGTTAGCTAACAGGAACTTGGACTATCTAGGTTAACTAGCGGGCACTTGGACGATGCAGGTTCCCTAGCTGGCACTTTGACTATGTAGGTTCCCTAGCGGGCACTTGGACTATGTGGGTACCCTAGCGGGCATTTGGACTATCTAGGATACCTAACGGGCATTTGGAATACGTACGTTCCCTAGCGGGCACTTGGATTATGTAGGTTCCCTTCTTGCACTTGGACTATGTAGGTTACTAGCGGGCATTTGGACTATGTAGGTTACCTAGTGGGCACTTGGAATATATAGGTTCGCTATCGGGCACTTGGACAATGTAGGTTAATTAGTGGGCGCTAGGACTATGTAGGTTACCTAGCGGGCCCTTGGACTCTGTAGGTTAACTTGCGGGCACTTGGACTATCTAGGTTAACTAGCGGACACTTGGACGAACTAGGTTAACGAGCGGGCCCTTGGACTATGTAGGTTACCTAGCGGGCACTTGGACTGTGTGGGTACCCGAGCGGGCATTTGGACTATCTAGGTTACCTAACGGGCACTTGGACTATGTGGGTACCCTAGCGGGCACTTGGACAATGTAGGTTAACTAGCGGGCGCTAGGACTATGTAGGTTACCTAGCGGGCGCTAGGACTATGTAGGTTACCTAGCGGGCACTTGGACTAAGTAGGCTAACTAGCAGGCACTTGGACAATCTAGGTTGCCTAGCAGGCACTTGGACTCTGTACGTTTCCTAGCGGGCACTTGGACTATCTATGTTAACTAACGGGCACATGGACTATGTAGGTTCCCTAGCGGGCACTTGGACTATATAGGTTAACTAGCGGGACCTTGGACTATCTAGGTTACCTAACGGGTACTTGGACTATCTAAGTTACCTAGAGGGCACTTGGACTATTTAGATTAACTAGCGGACACTTGGAACATCTAGCTTAACTAGCGGGCATTTGGACAATCTAGGTTACCTACCTGGCCCTTGCACTATGTAGGTTAACTAGCAGGCACTTGGACTATCAGGTTAACTAGCGGTCACTTGGACTATGTAGGTAACCTAGCGGGAACGTGGACTATGTAGTTTAACTAGCGGGCCCTTGGACTATCTAGGTTACCTAACGGGTACTTGGACTATCTAAGTTACCTAGAGGGCACTTGGACTATTTAGATTAACTAGCGGACACTTGGAATATGTAGCTTAACTAGCGGGCACTTGGACAATCTAGGTTACCTAGCTGGCCCTTGGACTATGTAGGTTAACTAGCAGGCACTTGGACTATCAGGTTAACTAGCGGTCACTTGGACTATGTAGGTAACCTAGCGGGAACGTGGACTGTCTAGGTTACCTAGCGGGCAATTGGACTATCTAGGTTACCTAACAGGCAATTGGACTATCTAGGTTACCTAACGGGCCCTTGGACTATCTAGGTTAACTAGCGGGCACTTGGACTATCTAGGTTATCTAGCGGGCCCTTGGACTATGTAGGTTACCTAGCGGGCACTTGGACTATCTAGGTTAACGAATGGGCACTTGGACTATGTAGGTTACCTAGCGGGCACTTGAACTATCTAGGTTAACTAGCGGGTACTTAGACTCTCTAGGTTACCTAACGGGTACTTGGACTATCTAAGTTACCTAGAGGGCACTTGGACTATTTAGATTAACTAGAGGACATTTGGAAGATCTAGGTTTACTAGCGGGCACTTGGACAATCTAGGTTACCTACCTGGCCTTTGAACTATGTAGGTTAACTAGCAGGCACTTGGACTATCAGGTTAACTAGCGGTCACTTGGACTATGTAGGTAACCTAGCGGGAACGTGGACTGTCTAGGTTACCTAGCGGGCAATTGGACTATCTAGGTTACCTAACAGGCAATTGGACTATCTAGGTTACCTAACGGGCCCTTGGACTATCTAGGTTAACTAGCGGGCACTTGGACTATCTAGGTTAACGAATGGGCCCTTGGACTATGTAGGTTACCTAGCGGGCACTTGGACTATCTAGGTTAATGAATGGGCACTTGGACTATGTAGGTTACCTCGCGGGCACTTGGACTATCTAGGTTAACTAGCGGGCCCTTGGACTATCTAGGTTACCTAACGGGTACTTGGACTATCTAGGTTAACTAGCGGGCACTTGGACTATCTAGGTTAACGAATGGGCCCTTGGACTATGTAGGTTACCTAGCGGGCACTTGGACTATCTAGGTTAACGAATGGGCACTTGGACTATGTAGGTTACCTCGCGGGCACTTGGACTATCTAGGTTAACTAGCGGGCCCTTGGACTATCTAGGTTACCTAACGGGTACTTGGATTATCTAAGTTACCTAGAGGGCACTTGGACTATTTAGATTAACTAGCGGACACTTGGAAGATCTAGGTTTACTAGCGGGCACTTGGACAATCTAGGTTACCTACCTGGCCCTTGGACTATGTAGGTTAACTAGCAGGCACTTGGACTATCAGGTTAACTAGCGGTCACTTGGACTATGTAGGTAACCTAGCGGGAACGTGGACTGTCTAGGTTACCTAGCGGGCAATTGGACTATCTAGGTTATCTAACAGGCAATTGGACTATCTAGGTTACCTAACGGGCCCTTGGAGTATGTAGGTTAAATTGCGGGCACTTGGACTATCTAGGTTAACTAGCGGACACTTGGACGAACTAATTAACGAGTGGGCCCTTGGACTATCTAGGTTACCTAGCGGGCACTTGGACTATGTTGGTACCCTATCGGGCATTTGGACTATCTAGGTTACCTAACGGGCACTTGGACTATGTGGGTACCCTAGCGGGCACTTGGACAATGTAGGTTAACTATCGGGCGCTAGGACTATGTAGGTTACCTAGCGGGCGCTAGGACTATGTAGGTTACCCAGCGGGCACTTGGACTAAGTAGGTTAACTAGCAGGCACTTGGACAATCTAGGTTACCTAGCAGGCACTTGGACTATGTACGTTTCCTAGCGGGCACTTGGACTATCTATGTTAACTCTCGGGCACATGGACTATGTAGGTTCCCTAGCGGGCACTTGGACTATCATAGGTTACCTAGCGGGCCCTTGGACTATGTAGGTTACCTAGCGGGCACTTGGACTATCTAGGTTAACGAATGGGCACTTGGACTATGTAGGTTACCTCGCGGGCAATTGGACTATCTAGGTTACCTAACAGGCAATTGGACTATCTAGGTTACCTAACGGGCCCTTGGACTATCTAGGTTAACTAGCGGGCACTTGGACTATCTAGGTTACCTAGCGGGCCCTTGGACTATGTAGGTTACCTAGCGGGCACTTGGACTATCTAGGTTAACGAATGGGCACTTGGACTATGTAGGTTACCTAGCGGGCACTTGGACTATGTAGGTTACCTTGTGGGCACTTGGATTATGTAGGTTACCTTGCGGGCACTTGGACTATCTAGGTTACCTAACGGGAACTTGGACTATGTAGGTTAACTAGAGGACACTTGGACGATGTATGTTAACTAGCGGGCACTTGGACTATGTAGGTTAACTAGCGGGCACTTTGACGATCTAGGTTATCTAGCGGGCACTTGGACTCTGTAGGTTACCTAGCAGGCACTTGGACTGTCAAGGTAACCTAGCGGGCACTTGGACTATCTAGGTTAACGAACGGGCACTTAGACTATGTAGGTTACCTAGCGGGCACTTGGACTATCTATATTAGCTAACGGGCACTTGGACTATCTAAGTTACCTAGCGGGCACATGGACTATGTAGGTTACCGAGCCGGCACTTGGACTATCTAGGTTAACGAACGGGCACTTGGACTATGTAGGTTAGCTAACAGGAACTTGGACTATCTAGGTTAACTAGCGGGCACTTGGACGATGCAGGTTCCCTAGCTGGCACTTTGACTATGTAGGTTCCCTAGCGGGCACTTGGACTATGTGGGTACTCTAGCGGGCATTTGGACTATCTAGGATACCTAACGGGCATTTGGAATACGTAGGTTCCCTAGCGGGCACTTGGATTATGTAGGTTCCCTTCTTGCACTTGGACTATGTAGGTTACTAGCGGGCATTTGGACTATGTAGGTTACCTAGTGGGCACTTGGAATATATAGGTTCCCTATCGGGCACTTGGACAATGTAGGTTAATTAGTGGGTGCTAGGACTATGTAGGTTACCTAGCGGGCCCTTGGACTCTGTAGGTTAACTTGCGGGCACTTGGACTATCTAGGTTAACTAGCGGACACTTGGACGAACTAGGTTAACGTGCGGGCCCTTGGACTATATAGGTTACCTAGCGGGTTTTGGACTGTGTGGGTACCCGAGCAGGCATTTGGACTATCTAGGTTACCTAACGGGCACTTGGACTATGTGGGTACCCTAGCGGGCACTTGGACAATGTAGGTTAACTAGCGGGCGCTAGGACTATGTAGGTTACCTAGCAGGCACTTGGACTATGTAGGTTACCTAGCGGGCACTTGGACTATCTAGGTTACCTAACGGGTACTTGGACTATCTAATTTACCTAGAGGGCACTTGGACTATTTAGATTAACTAGCGGACACTTGGAACATCTAGCTTAACTAGCGGGCATTTGGACAATCTAGGTTAACCTACCTGGCCCTTGCACTATGTAGGTTAACTAGAAGGCACTTGGAATATCAGGTTAACTAGCGGTCACTTGGACTATGTAGGTAACCTAGCGGGAACGTGGACTATGTAGGTTAAGTAGCGGGCCCTTGTACTATCTAGGTTACCTAACGGGCCCTTGGACTATCTAGGTTAACTAGCGGGCACTTGGACTGTCTAGGTTATCTAGCGGGCTCTTGGACTATGTAGGTTAACTAGCAGGCACTTGGACTATCAGGTTAACTAGCGGTCACTTGGACTATGTAGGTAACCTAGCGGGAACGTGGACTGTCTAGGTTACCTAGCGGGCAATTGGACTATCTAGTTTACCTAACAGGCAATTGGACTATCTAGGTTTCCTAACGGGCCCTTGAACTATTTAGGTTAACTAGCGGGCACTTGGACTATCTAGGTTACCTAGCGGGCCCTTGGACTATGTAGGTTACCTAGCGGGCACTTGGACTATCTAGGTTAACGAATGGGCACTGGGACTATGTAGGTTACCTAGCGGGCACTTGGACGATCTAGGTTAGTTAACAGGAACTTGGAATATCTAGGTTACCTAGCGGGCACTTGGACTATGTAGGTTACCTTGCGGGCACTTGGATTATGTAGGTTACCTTGCGGGCACTTGGACTATCTAGGTTACCTAACGGGAACTTGGACTATGTTGGTTAACTAGCGGGCACTTGGACTATGTAGGTTAACTAGCGGGCACTTTGATGATCTAGGTTAACTAGCGGGCACTTGGACTATGTAGGTTACCTAGCAGGCACTTGGACTGTCTAGGTAACCTAGCGGGCACTTGGACTATCTAGGTTAACGAACGGGCACTTAGACTATGTAGGTTACCTAGCGGGCACTTGGACTATCTATATTAGCTAACGGGCACTTGGACTATCTAAGTTACCTAGCGGGCACATGGAGTATGTAGGTTACCGAGCCGGCACTTGGACAATCTAGGTTAACGAACGGGCACTTGGACTATGTAGGTTAGCTAACAGGAACTTGGACTATCTAGGTTAACTAGCGGGCACTTGGACGATGCAGGTTCCCTAGCTGGCACTTTGACTATGTAGGTTCCCTAGCGGGCACTTGGACTATGTGGGTACCCTAGCGGGCATTTGGACTGTCTAGGATACCTAACGGGCATTTGGAATACGTACGTTCCCTAGCGGGCACTTGGATTATGTAGGTTCCCTTCTTGCACTTGGACTATGTAGGTTACTAGCGGGCATTTGGACTATGTAGGTTACCTAGTGGGCACTTGGAATATATAGGTTCGCTATCGGGCACTTGGACAATGTAGGTTAATTAGTGGGCGCTAGGACTATGTAGGTTACCTAGCGGGCCCTTGGACTCTGTAGGTTAACTTGCGGGCACTTGGACTATCTAGGTTAACTAGCGGACACTTGGACGAACTAGGTTAACGAGCGGGCCCTTGGACTATGTAGGTTACCTAGCGGGCACTTGGACTGTGTGGGTACCTGAGCGGGCATTTGGACTATCTAGGTTACCTAACGGGCACTTGGACTATGTGGGTACCCTAGCGGGCACTTGGACAATGTAGGTTAACTAGCGGGCGCTAGGACTATGTAGGTTACCTAGCGGGCGCTAGGACTATGTAGGTTACCTAGCGGGCACTTGGACTAAGTAGGCTAACTAGCAGGCACTTGGACAATCTAGGTTGCCTAGCAGGCACTTGGACTCTGTACGTTTCCTAGCGGGCACTTGGACTATCTATGTTAACTAACGGGCACATGGACTATGTAGGTTCCCTAGCGGGCACTTGGACTATATAGGTTAACTAGCGGGCCCTTGGACTATCTAGGTTACCTAACGGGTACTTGGACTATCTAAGTTACCTAGAGGGCACTTGGACTATTTAGATTAACTAGCGGACACTTGGAACATCTAGCTTAACTAGCGGGCATTTGGACAATCTAGGTTACCTACCTGGCCCTTGCACTATGTAGGTTAACTAGCAGGCACTTGGACTATCAGGTTAACTAGCGGTCACTTGGACTATGTAGGTAACCTAGCGGGAACGTGGACTATGTAGTTTAACTAGCGGGCCCTTGGACTATCTAGGTTACCTAACGGGTACTTGGACTATCTAAGTTACCTAGAGGGCACTTGGACTATTTAGATTAACTAGCGGACACTTGGAATATGTAGCTTAACTAGCGGGCACTTGGACAATCTAGGTTACCTAGCTGGCCCTTGGACTATGTAGGTTAACTAGCAGGCACTTGGACTATCAGGTTAACTAGCGGTCACTTGGACTATGTAGGTAACCTAGCGGGAACGTGGACTGTCTAGGTTACCTAGCGGGCAATTGGACTATCTAGGTTACCTAACAGGCAATTGGACTATCTAGGTTACCTAACGGGCCCTTGGACTATCTAGGTTAACTAGCGGGCACTTGGACTATCTAGGTTAACGAATGGGCCCTTGGACTATGTAGGTTACCTAGCGGGCACTTGGACTATCTAGGTTAACGAATGGGCACTTGGACTATGTAGGTTACCTCGCGGGCACTTGGACTATCTAGGTTAACTAGCGGGCCCTTGGACTATCTAGGTTACCTAACGGGTACTTGGACTATCTAGGTTAACTAGCGGGCACTAGGACTATCTAGGTTAACGAATGGGCCCTTGGACTATGTAGGTTACCTAGCGGGCACTTGGACTATCTAGGTTAACGAATGGGCACTTGGACTATGTAGGTTACCTCGCGGGCACTTGGACTATCTAGGTTAACTAGCGGGCCCTTGGACTATCTAGGTTACCTAACGGGTACTTGGATTATCTAAGTTACCTAGAGGGCACTTGGACTATTTAGATTAACTAGCGGACACTTGGAAGATCTAGGTTTACTAGCGGGCACTTGGACAATCTAGGTTACCTACCTGGCCCTTGGACTATGTAGGTTAACTAGCAGGCACTTGGACTATCAGGTTAACTAGCGGTCACTTGGACTATGTAGGTAACCTAGCGGGAACGTGGACTGTCTAGGTTACCTAGCGGGCAATTGGACTATCTAGGTTATCTAACAGGCAATTGGACAATCTAGGTTACCTAACGGGCCCTTGGAGTATGTAGGTTAACTAGCGGGCACTTGGACTATCTAGGTTAACTAGCGGGCACTTGGACTATCTAGGTTAACGAACGGGCACTTAGACTATGTAGGTTACCTAGCGGGCACTTGGACTATCTATATTAGCTAACGGGCACTTGGACTATCTAAGTTACCTAGCGGGCACATGGAGTATGTAGGTTACCGAGCCGGCACTTGGACAATCTAGGTTAACGAACGGGCACTTGGACTATGTAGGTTAGCTAACAGGAACTTGGACTATCTAGGTTAACTAGCGGGCACTTGGACGATGCAGGTTCCCTAGCTGGCACTTTGACTATGTAGGTTCCCTAGCGGGCACTTGGACTATGTGGGTACCCTAGCGGGCATTTGGACTATCTAGGATACCTAACGGGCATTTGGAATACGTACGTTCCCTAGCGGGCACTTGGATTATGTAGGTTCCCTTCTTGCACTTGGACTATGTAGGTTACTAGCGGGCATTTGGACTATGTAGGTTACCTAGTGGGCACTTGGAATATATAGGTTCGCTATCGGGCACTTGGACAATGTAGGTTAATTAGTGGGCGCTAGGACTTTGTAGGTTACCTAGCGGGCCCTTGGACTCTGTAGGTTAACTTGCGGGCACTTGGACTATCTAGGTTAACTAGCGGACACTTGGACGAACTAGGTTAACGAGCGGGCCCTTGGACTATGTAGGTTACCTAGCGGGCACTTGGACTGTGTGGGTACCCGAGCGGGCATTTGGACTATCTAGGTTACCTAACGGGCACTTGGACTATGTGGGTACCCTAGCGGGCACTTGGACAATGTAGGTTAACTAGCGGGCGCTAGGACTATGTAGGTTACCTAGCGGGCGCTAGCACTATGTAGGTTACCTAGCGGGCACTTGGACTAAGTAGGCTAACTAGCAGGCACTTGGACAATCTAGGTTGCCTAGCAGGCACTTGGACTCTGTACGTTTCCTAGCGGGCACTTGGACTATCTATGTTAACTAACGGGCACATGGACTATGTAGGTTCCCTAGCGGGCACTTGGACTATATAGGTTAACTAGCGGGCCCTTGGACTATCTAGGTTACCTAACGGGTACTTGGACTATCTAAGTTACCTAGAGGGCACTTGGACTATTTAGATTAACTAGCGGACACTTGGAACATCTAGCTTAACTAGCGGGCATTTGGACAATCTAGGTTACCTACCTGGCCCTTGCACTATGTAGGTTAACTAGCAGGCACTTGGACTATCAGGTTAACTAGCGGTCACTTGGACTATGTAGGTAACCTAGCGGGAACGTGGACTATGTAGTTTAACTAGCGGGCCCTTGGACTATCTAGGTTACCTAACGGGTACTTGGACTATCTAAGTTACCTAGAGGGCACTTGGACTATTTAGATTAACTAGCGGACACTTGGAATATGTAGCTTAACTAGCGGGCACTTGGACAATCTAGGTTACCTAGCTGGCCCTTGGACTATGTAGGTTAACTAGCAGGCACTTGGACTATCAGGTTAACTAGCGGTCACTTGGACTATGTAGGTAACCTAGCGGGAACGTGGACTGTCTAGGTTACCTAGCAGGCAATTGGACTATCTAGGTTACCTAACAGGCAATTGGACTATCTAGGTTAGCTAACGGGCCCTTGGATTATCTAGGTTAACTAGCGGGCACTTGGACTATCTAGGTTACATAGCGGGCCCTTGGACTATGTAGGTTACCTAGCGGGCACTTGGACTATCTAGGTTAACGAATGGGCACTTGGAATATGTAGGTTACCTAGCGGGCACTTGGACTATCTAGGTTAACTAGCGGGTACTTAGACTCTCTAGGTTACCTAACGGGTACTTGGACTATCTAAGTTACCTAGAGGGCACTTGGACTATTTAGATTAACTAGCGGACATTTGGAAGATCTAGGTTTACTAGCGGGCACTTGGACAATCTAGGTTACCTACCTGGCCCTTGGACTATGTAGGTTAACTAGCAGGCACTTGGACTATCAGGTTAACTAGCGGTCACTTGGACTATGTAGGTAACCTAGCGGGAACGTGGACTGTCTAGGTTACCTAGCGGGCAATTGGACTATCTAGGTTACCTAACAGGCAATTGGACTATCTAGGTTACCTAACGGGCCCTTGGACTATCTAGGTTAACTAGCGGGCACTTGGACTATCTAGGTTAACGAATGGGCCCTTGGACTATGTAGGTTACCTAGCGGGCACTTGGACTATCTAGGTTAACGAATGGGCACTTGGACTATGTAGGTTACCTCGCGGGCACTTGGACTATCTAGGTTAACTAGCGGGCCCTTGGACTATCTAGGTTACCTAACGGGTACTTGGACTATCTAGGTTAACTAGCGGGCACTTGGACTATCTAGGTTAACGAATGGGCCCTTGGACTATGTAGGTTACCTAGCGGGCACTTGGACTATCTAGGTTAACGAATGGGCACTTGGACTATGTAGGTTACCTCGCGGGCACTTGGACTATCTAGGTTAACTAGCGGGCCCTTGGACTATCTAGGTTACCTAACGGGTACTTGGATTATCTAAGTTACCTAGAGGGCACTTGGACTATTTAGATTAACTAGCGGACACTTGGAAGATCTAGGTTTACTAGCGGGCACTTGGACAATCTAGGTTACCTACCTGGCCCTTGGACTATGTAGGTTAACTAGCAGGCACTTGGACTATCAGGTTAACTAGCGGTCACTTGGACTATGTAGGTAACCTAGCGGGAACGTGGACTGTCTAGGTTACCTAGCGGGCAATTGGACTATCTAGGTTATCTAACAGGCAATTGGACTATCTAGGTTACCTAACGGGCCCTTGGTGTATGTAGGTTAAATTGCGGGCACTTGGACTATCTAGGTTAACTAGCGGACACTTGGACGAACTAGCTTAACGAGTGGGCCCTTGGACTATCTAGGTTACCTAGCGGGCACTTGGACTATGTGGGTACCCTATCGGGCATTTGGACTATCTAGGTTACCTAACGGGCACTTGGACTATGTGGGTACCCTAGCGGGCACTTGGACAATGTAGGTTAACTATCGGGCGCTAGGACTATGTAGGTTACCTAGCGGGCGCTAGGACTATGTAGGTTACCCAGCGGGCACTTGGACTAAGTAGGTTAACTAGCAGGCACTTGGACAATCTAGGTTACCTAGCAGGCACTTGGACTATGTACGTTTCCTAGCGGGCACTTGGACTATCTATGTTAACTCTCGGGCACATGGACTATGTAGGTTCCCTAGCGGGCACTTGGACTATCATAGGTTACCTAGCGGGCCCTTGGACTATGTAGGTTACCTAGAGGGCACTTGGACTATCTAGGTTAACGAATGGGCACTTGGACTATGTAGGTTACCTCGCGGGCAATTGGACTATCTAGGTTACCTAACAGGCAATTGGACTATCTAGGTTACCTAACGGGCCCTTGGACTATCTAGGTTAACTAGCGGGCACTTGGACTATCTAGGTTACCTAGCGGGCCCTTGGACTATGTAGGTTACCTAGCGGGCACTTGGACTATCTAGGTTAACGAATGGGCACTTGGACTATGTAGGTTACCTAGCGGGCACTTGGACTATGTAGGTTACCTTGCGGGCACTTGGATTATGTAGGTTACCTTGCGGGCACTTGGACTATCTAGGTTACCTAACGGGAACTTGGACTATGTAGGTTAACTAGAGGACACTTGGACGATGTATGTTAACTAGCGGGCACTTGGACTATGTAGGTTAACTAGCGGGCACTTTGACGATCTAGGTTATCTAGCGGGCACTTGGACTCTGTAGGTTACCTAGCAGGCACTTGGACTGTCAAGGTAACCTAGCGGGCACTTGGACTATCTAGGTTAACGAACGGGCACTTAGACTATGTAGGTTACCTAGCGGGCACTTGGACTATCTATATTAGCTAACGGGCACTTGGACTATCTAAGTTACCTAGCGGGCACATGGACTATGTAGGTTACCGAGCCGGCACTTGGACTATCTAGGTTAACGAACGGGCACTTGGACTATGTAGGTTAGCTAACAGGAACTTGGACTATCTAGGTTAACTAGCGGGCACTTGGACGATGCAGGTTCCCTAGCTGGCACTTTGACTATGTAGGTTCCCTAGCGGGCACTTGGACTATGTGGGTACCCTAGCGGGCATTTGGACTATCTAGGATACCTAACGGGCATTTGGAATACGTACGTTCCCTAGCGGGCACTTGGATTATGTAGGTTCCCTTCTTGCACTTGGACTATGTAGGTTACTAGCGGGCATTTGGGCTATGTAGGTTACCTAGTGGGCACTTGGAATATATAGGTTCCCTATCGGGCACTTGGACAATGTAGGTTAATTAGTGGGTGCTAGGACTATGTAGGTTACCTAGCGGGCCCTTGGACTCTGTAGGTTAACTTGTGGGCACTTGGACTATCTAGGTTAACTAGCGGACACTTGGACGAACTAGGTTAACGTGCGGGCCCTTGGACTATATAGGTTACCTAGCGGGTTTTGGACTGTGTGGGTACCCGAGCAGGCATTTGGACTATCTAGGTTACCTAACGGGCACTTGGACTATGTGGGTACCCTAGCGGGCACTTGGACAATGTAGGTTAACTAGCGGGCGCTAGGACTATGTAGGTTACCTAGCAGGCGCTAGGACTATGTAGGTTACCTAGCGGGCACTTGGACTAAGTAGGCTAACTAGCAGGCACTTGGACAATCTAGGTTACCTAGCAGGCACTTGGACTCTGTACGTTTCCTAGCGGGCACTTGGACTATCTATGTTAACTAACGGGTACATGGACTATGTAGGTTCCCTAGCAGGCACTTGGACTATATAGGTTAACTAGCGGGCCCTTGGACTATCTAGGTTACCTAACGGGTACTTGGACTATCTAATTTACCTAGAGGGCACTTGGACTATTTAGATTAACTAGCGGACACTTGGAACATCTAGCTTAACTAGCGGGCATTTGGACAATCTAGGTTAACCTACCTGGCCCTTGCACTATGTAGGTTAACTAGAAGGCACTTGGAATATCAGGTTAACTAGCGGTCACTTGGACTATGTAGGTAACCTAGCGGGAACGTGGACTGTCTAGGTTACCTAGCGGGCAATTGGACTATCTAGGTTACCTAACAGGCAATTGGACTATCTAGGTTACCTAACGGGCCCTTGGACTATCTAGGTTAACTAGCGGGCACTTGGACTGTCTAGGTTATCTAGCGGGCTCTTGGACTATGTAGGTTAACTAGCAGGCACTTGGACTATCAGGTTAACTAGCGGTCACTTGGACTATGTAGGTAACCTAGCGGGAACGTGGACTGTCTAGGTTACCTAGCGGGCAATTGGACTATCTAGTTTACCTAACAGGCAATTGGACTATCTAGGTTTCCTAACGGGCCCTTGAACTATTTAGGTTAACTAGCGGGCACTTGGACTATCTAGGTTACCTAGCGGGCCCTTGGACTATGTAGGTTACCTAGCGGGCACTTGGACTATCTAGGTTAACGAATGGGCACTGGGACTATGTAGGTTACCTAGCGGGCACTTGGACGATCTAGGTTAGTTAACAGGAACTTGGAATATCTAGGTTACCTAGCGGGCACTTGGACTATGTAGGTTACCTTGCGGGCACTTGGATTATGTAGGTTACCTTGCGGGCACTTGGACTATCTAGGTTACCTAACGGGAACTTGGACTATGTAGGTTAACTAGCGGGCACTTTGACTATGTAGGTTAACTAGCGGGCACTTTGACGATCTAGGTTAACTAGCGGGCACTTGGACTATGTAGGTTACCTAGCAGGCACTTGGACTGTCTAGGTAACCTAGCGGGCACTTGGACTGTCTAGGTTAACGAACGGGCACTTAGACTATGTAGGTTACCTAGCGGGCACTTGGACTATCTATATTAGCTAACGGGCACTTGGACTATCTAAGTTACCTAGCGGGCACATGGACTATGTAGGTTACCGAGCCGGCACTTGGACTATCTAGGTTAACGAACGGGCACTTGGACTATGTAGGTTAGCTAACAGGAACTTGGACTATCTAGGTTAACTAGTGGGCACTTGGACGATGCAGGTTCCCTAGCTGGCACTTTGACTATGTAGGTTCCCTAGCGGGCACTTGGACTATGTGGGTACCCTAGCGGGCATTTGGACTATCTAGGATACCTAACGGGCATTTGGAATACGTAGGTTCCCTAGCGGGCACTTGGATTATGTAGGTTCCCTTCTTGCACTTGGACTATGTAGGTTACTAGCGGGCATTTGGACTATGTAGGTTACCTAGTGGGCACTTGGAATATATAGGTTCCCTATCGGGCACTTGGACAATGTAGGTTAATTAGTGGGTGCTAGGACTATGTAGGTTACCTAGCGGGCCCTTGGACTCTGTAGGTTAACTTGCGGGCACTTGGACTATCTAGGTTAACTAGCGGACACTTGGACGAACTAGGTTAACGAGCGGGCCCTTGGACTATGTAGGTTACCTAGCGGGCACTTGGACTGTGTGGGTACCCGAGCGGGCATTTGGACTATCTAGGTTACCTAACGGGCACTTGGACTATGTGGGTACCCTAGCGGGCACTTGGACAATGTAGGTTAACTAGCGGGCGCTAGGACTATGTAGGTTACCTAGCGGGCGCTAGGACTATGTAGGTTACCTAGCGGGCACTTGGACTAAGTAGGCTAACTAGCAGGCACTTGGACAATCTAGGTTACCTAGCAGGCACTTGGACTCTGTACGTTTCCTAGCGGGCACTTGGACTATCTATGTTAACTAACGGGCACATGGACTATGTAGGTTCCCTAGCGGGCACTTGGACTATATAGGTTAACTAGCGGGCCCTTGGACTATCTAGGTTACCTAACGGGTACTTGGACTATCTAAGTTACCTAGAGGGCACTTGGACTATTTAGATTAACTAGCGGACACTTGGAACATCTAGATTAACTAGCGGGCATTTGGACAATCTAGGTTACCTACCTGGCCCTTGCACTAT
The DNA here is from genome assembly GCF_050624435.1 of Tenrec ecaudatus. Taxonomy (NCBI): domain Eukaryota; kingdom Metazoa; phylum Chordata; class Mammalia; order Afrosoricida; family Tenrecidae; genus Tenrec; species Tenrec ecaudatus. Next base: position 238,327 of record NW_027459559.1, on the reverse strand, counting down.
GTAGGTTAACTAGCAGGCACTTGGACTATCAGGTTAACTAGCGGTCACTTGGACTATGTAGGTAACCTAGCGGGAACGTGGACTATGTAGTTTAACTAGCGGGCCCTTGGACTATCTAGGTTACCTAACGGGTACTTGGACTATCTAAGTTACCTAGAGGGCACTTGGACTATTTAGATTAACTAGCGGACACTTGGAATATCTAGCTTAACTAGCGGGCACTTGGACAATCTAGGTTACCTAGCTGGCCCTTGGACTATGTAGGTTAACTAGCAGGCACTTGGACTATGTAGGTAACCTAGCGGGAACGTGGACTGTCTAGGTTACCTAGCGGACAATTGGACTATCTAGGTTACCTAACGGGCCCTTGGACTATCTAGGTTAACTAGCGGGCACTTGGACTATCTAGGTTATCTAGCGGGCCCTTGGACTATGTAGGTTACCTAGCGGGCACTTGGACTATCTAGGTTAACGAATGGGCACTTGGACTATGTAGGTTACCTAGCGGGCACTTGAACTATCTAGGTTAACTAGCGGGTACTTAGACTATCTAGGTTACCTAACGGGTACTTGGACTATCTAAGTTACCTACAGGGCATTTGGACTATTTAGATTAACTAGCGGACATTTGGAAGATCTAGGTTTACTAGCGGGCACTTGGACAATCTAGGTTACCTACCTGGCCCTTGGACTATGTAGGTTAACTAGCAGGCACTTGGACTATCAGGTTAACTAGCGGTCACTTGGACTATGTAGGTAAACTAGCGGGAACGTGGACTGTCTAGGTTACCTAGCGGGCAATTGGACTATCTAGGTTACCTAACAGGCAATTGGACTATCTAGGTTACCTAACGGGCCCTTGGACTATCTAGGTTAACTAGCGGGCACTTGGACTATCTAGGTTAACGAATGGGCACTTGGACTATGTAGGTTACCTAGCGGGCACTTGGACTATCTAGGTTAACTCTCGGGCACATGGACTATGTAGGTTCCCTAGCGGGCACTTGGACTATCATAGGTTACCTAGCGGGCCCTTGGACTATGTAGGTTACCTAGCGGGCACTTGGACTATCTAGGTTAACGAATGGGCACTTGGACTATGTAGGTTACCTCGCGGGCAATTGGACTATCTAGGTTACCTAACAGGCAATTGGACTATCTAGGTTACCTAACGGGCCCTTGGACTATCTAGGTTAACTAGCGGGCACTTGGACTATCTAGGTTACCTAGCGGGCCCTTGGACTATGTAGGTTACCTAGCGGGCACTTGGACTATCTAGGTTAACGAATGGGCACTTGGACTATGTAGGTTACCTAGCGGGCACTTGGACTATGTAGGTTACCTTGCGGGCACTTGGATTATGTAGGTTACCTTGCGGGCACTTGGACTATCTAGGTTACCTAACGGGAACTTGGACTATGTAGGTTAACTAGAGGACACTTGGACGATGTATGTTAACTAGCGGGCACTTGGACTATGTAGGTTAACTAGCGGGCACTTTGACGATCTAGGTTATCTAGCGGGCACTTGGACTCTGTAGGTTACCTAGCAGGCACTTGGACTGTCAAGGTAACCTAGCGGGCACTTGGACTATCTAGGTTAACGAACGGGCACTTAGACTATGTAGGTTACCTAGCGGGCACTTGGACTATCTATATTAGCTAACGGGCACTTGGACTATCTAAGTTACCTAGCGGGCACATGGACTATGTAGGTTACCGAGCCGGCACTTGGACTATCTAGGTTAACGAACGGGCACTTGGACTATGTAGGTTAGCTAACAGGAACTTGGACTATCTAGGTTAACTAGCGGGCACTTGGACGATGCAGGTTCCCTAGCTGGCACTTTGACTATGTAGGTTCCCTAGCGGGCACTTGGACTATGTGGGTACCCTAGCGGGCATTTGGACTATCTAGGATACCTAACGGGCATTTGGAATACGTAGGTTCCCTAGCGGGCACTTGGATTATGTAGGTTCCCTTCTTGCACTTGGACTATGTAGGTTACTAGCGGGCATTTGGACTATGTAGGTTACCTAGTGGGCACTTGGAATATATAGGTTCCCTATCGGGCACTTGGACAATGTAGGTTAATTAGTGGGTGCTAGGACTATGTAGGTTACCTTGCGGGCCCTTGGACTCTGTAGGTTAACTTGCGGGCACTTGGACTATCTAGGTTAACTAGCGGACACTTGGACGAACTAGGTTAACGTGCGGGCCCTTGGACTATATAGGTTACCTAGCGGGTTTTGGACTGTGTGGGTACCCGAGCAGGCATTTGGACTATCTAGGTTACCTAACGGGCACTTGGACTATGTGGGTACCCTAGCGGGCACTTGGACAATGTAGGTTAACTAGCGGGCGCTAGGACTATGTAGGTTACCTAGCAGGCGCTAGGACTATGTAGGTTACCTAGCGGGCACTTGGACTAAGTAGGCTAACTAGCAGGCACTTGGACAATCTAGGTTACCTAGCAGGCACTTGGACTCTGTACGTTTCCTAGCGGGCACTTGGACTATCTATGTTAACTAACGGGCACATGGACTATGTAGGTTCCCTAGCAGGCACTTGGACTATATAGGTTAACTAGCGGGCCCTTGGACTATCTAGGTTACCTAACGGGTACTTGGACTATCTAATTTACCTAGAGGGCACTTGGACTATTTAGATTAACTAGCGGACACTTGGAACATCTAGCTTAACTAGCGGGCATTTGGACAATCTAGGTTAACCTACCTGGCCCTTGCACTATGTAGGTTAACTAGAAGGCACTTGGAATATCAGGTTAACTAGCGGTCACTTGGACTATGTAGGTAACCTAGCGGGAACGTGGACTATGTAGGTTAAGTAGCGGGCCCTTGGACTATCTAGGTTACCTAACGGGTACTTGGACTATCTAAGTTACCTAGAGGGCACTTGGACTATTTAGATTAACTAGCGGACACTTGGAATATCTAGCTTAACTAGCGGGCACTTGGACAATCTAGGTTACCTAGCTGGCCCTTGGACTATGTAGGTTAACTAGCAGGCACTTGGACTATCAGGTTAACTAGCGGTCACTTGGACTATGTAGGTAACCTAGCGGGAACGTGGACTGTCTAGGTTACCTAGCGGGCAATTGGACTATCTAGGTTACCTAACAGGCAATTGGACTATCTAGGTTACCTAACGGGCCCTTGGACTATCTAGGTTAACTAGCGGGCACTTGGACTGTCTAGGTTATCTAGCGGGCTCTTGGACTATGTAGGTTAACTAGCAGGCACTTGGACTATCAGGTTAACTAGCGGTCACTTGGACTATGTAGGTAACCTAGCGGGAACGTGGACTGTCTAGGTTACCTAGCGGGCAATTGGACTATCTAGTTTACCTAACAGGCAATTGGACTATCTAGGTTTCCTAACGGGCCCTTGAACTATTTAGGTTAACTAGCGGGCACTTGGACTATCTAGGTTACCTAGCGGGCCCTTGGACTATGTAGGTTACCTAGCGGGCACTTGGACTATCTAGGTTAACGAATGGGCACTGGGACTATGTAGGTTACCTAGCGGGCACTTGGACGATCTAGGTTAGTTAACAGGAACTTGGAATATCTAGGTTACCTAGCGGGCACTTGGACTATGTAGGTTACCTTGCGGGCACTTGGATTATGTAGGTTACCTTGCGGGCACTTGGACTATCTAGGTTACCTAACGGGAACTTGGACTATGTAGGTTAACTAGCGGGCACTTTGACTATGTAGGTTAACTAGCGGGCACTTTGACGATCTAGGTTAACTAGCGGGCACTTGGACTATGTAGGTTACCTAGCAGGCACTTGGACTGTCTAGGTAACCTAGCGGGCACTTGGACTGTCTAGGTTAACGAACGGGCACTTAGACTATGTAGGTTACCTAGCGGGCACTTGGACTATCTATATTAGCTAACGGGCACTTGGACTATCTAAGTTACCTAGCGGGCACATGGACTATGTAGGTTACCGAGCCGGCACTTGGACTATCTAGGTTAACGAACGGGCACTTGGACTATGTAGGTTAGCTAACAGGAACTTGGACTATCTAGGTTAACTAGCGGGCACTTGGACGATGCAGGTTCCCTAGCTGGCACTTTGACTATGTAGGTTCCCTAGCGGGCACTTGGACTATGTGGGTACCCTAGCGGGCATTTGGACTATCTAGGATACCTAACGGGCATTTGGAATACGTAGGTTCCCTAGCGGGCACTTGGATTATGTAGGTTCCCTTCTTGCACTTGGACTATGTAGGTTACTAGCGGGCATTTGGACTATGTAGGTTACCTAGTGGGCACTTGGAATATATAGGTTCCCTATCGGGCACTTGGACAATGTAGGTTAATTAGTGGGTGCTAGGACTATGTAGGTTACCTTGCGGGCCCTTGGACTCTGTAGGTTAACTTGCGGGCACTTGGACTATCTAGGTTAACTAGCGGACACTTGGACGAACTAGGTTAACGTGCGGGCCCTTGGACTATATAGGTTACCTAGCGGGTTTTGGACTGTGTGGGTACCCGAGCAGGCATTTGGACTATCTAGGTTACCTAACGGGCACTTGGACTATGTGGGTACCCTAGCGGGCACTTGGACAATGTAGGTTAACTAGCGGGCGCTAGGACTATGTAGGTTACCTAGCAGGCGCTAGGACTATGTAGGTTACCTAGCGGGCACTTGGACTAAGTAGGCTAACTAGCAGGCACTTGGACAATCTAGGTTACCTAGCAGGCACTTGGACTCTGTACGTTTCCTAGCGGGCACTTGGACTATCTATGTTAACTAACGGGCACATGGACTATGTAGGTTCCCTAGCAGGCACTTGGACTATATAGGTTAACTAGCGGGCCCTTGGACTATCTAGGTTACCTAACGGGTACTTGGACTATCTAATTTACCTAGAGGGCACTTGGACTATTTAGATTAACTAGGGGACACTTGGAACATCTAGCTTAACTAGCGGGCATTTGGACAATCTAGGTTAACCTACCTGGCCCTTGCACTATGTAGGTTAACTAGAAGGCACTTGGAATATCAGGTTAACTAGCGGTCACTTGGACTATGTAGGTAACCTAGCGGGAACGTGGACTATGTAGGTTAAGTAGCGGGCCCTTGGACTATCTAGGTTACCTAACGGGTACTTGGACTATCTAAGTTACCTAGAGGGCACTTGGACTATTTAGATTAACTAGCGGACACTTGGAATATCTAGCTTAACTAGCGGGCACTTGGACAATCTAGGTTACCTAGCTGGCCCTTGGACTATGTAGGTTAACTAGCAGGCACTTGGACTATCAGGTTAACTAGCGGTCACTTGGACTATGTAGGTAACCTAGCGGGAACGTGGACTGTCTAGGTTACCTAGCGGGCAATTGGACTATCTAGGTTACCTAACAGGCAATTGGACTATCTAGGTTACCTAACGGGCCCTTGGACTATCTAGGTTAACTAGCGGGCACTTGGACTGTCTAGGTTATCTAGCGGGCTCTTGGACTATGTAGGTTAACTAGCAGGCACTTGGACTATCAGGTTAACTAGCGGTCACTTGGACTATGTAGGTAACCTAGCGGGAACGTGGACTGTCTAGGTTACCTAGCGGGCAATTGGACTATCTAGTTTACCTAACAGGCAATTGGACTATCTAGGTTTCCTAACGGGCCCTTGAACTATTTAGGTTAACTAGCGGGCACTTGGACTATCTAGGTTACCTAGCGGGCCCTTGGACTATGTAGGTTACCTAGCGGGCACTTGGACTATCTAGGTTAACGAATGGGCACTGGGACTATGTAGGTTACCTAGCGGGCACTTGGACGATCTAGGTTAGTTAACAGGAACTTGGAATATCTAGGTTACCTAGCGGGCACTTGGACTATGTAGGTTACCTTGCGGGCACTTGGATTATGTAGGTTACCTTGCGGGCACTTGGACTATCTAGGTTACCTAACGGGAACTTGGACTATGTAGGTTAACTAGCGGGCACTTTGACTATGTAGGTTAACTAGCGGGCACTTTGACGATCTAGGTTAACTAGCGGGCACTTGGACTATGTAGGTTACCTAGCAGGCACTTGGACTGTCTAGGTAACCTAGCGGGCACTTGGACTGTCTAGGTTAACGAACGGGCACTTAGACTATGTAGGTTACCTAGCGGGCACTTGGACTATCTATATTAGCTAACGGGCACTTGGACTATCTAAGTTACCTAGCGGGCACATGGACTATGTAGGTTACCGAGCCGGCACTTGGACTATCTAGGTTAAAGAACGGGCACTTGGACTATGTAGGTTAGCTAACAGGAACTTGGACTATCTAGGTTAACTAGTGGGCACTTGGACGATGCAGGTTCCCTAGCTGGCACTTTGACTATGTAGGTTCCCTAGCGGGCACTTGGACTATGTGGGTACCCTAGCGGGCATTTGGACTATCTAGGATACCTAACGGGCATTTGGAATACGTAGGTTCCCTAGCGGGCACTTGGATTATGTAGGTTCCCTTCTTGCACTTGGACTATGTAGGTTACTAGCGGGCATTTGGACTATGTAGGTTACCTAGTGGGCACTTGGAATATATAGGTTCCCTATCGGGCACTTGGACAATGTATGTTAATTAGTGGGTGCTAGGACTATGTAGGTTACCTAGCGGGCCCTTGGACTCTGTAGGTTAACTTGCGGGCACTTGGACTATCTAGGTTAACTAGCGGACACTTGGACAAACTAGGTTAACGAGCGGGCCCTTGGACTATGTAGGTTACCTAGCGGGCACTTGGACTGTGTGGGTACCCGAGCGGGCATTTGGACTATCTAGGTTACCTAACGGGCACTTGGACTATGTGGGTACCCTAGCGGGCACTTGGACAATGTAGGTTAACTAGCGGGCGCTAGGACTATGTAGGTTACCTAGCGGGCGCTAGGACTATGTAGGTTACCTAGCGGGCACTTGGACTAAGTAGGCTAACTAGCAGGCACTTGGACAATCTAGGTTACCTAGCAGGCACTTGGACTCTGTACGTTTCCTAGCGGGCACTTGGACTATCTATGTTAACTAACGGGCACATGGACTATGTAGGTTCCCTAGCGGGCACTTGGACTATATAGGTTAACTAGCGGGCCCTTGGACTATCTAGGTTACCTAACGGGTACTTGGACTATCTAAGTTACCTAGAGGGCACTTGGACTATTTAGATTAACTAGCGGACACTTGGAACATCTAGATTAACTAGCGGGCATTTGGACAATCTAGGTTACCTACCTGGCCCTTGCACTATGTAGGTTAACTAGCAGGCACTTGGACTATCAGGTTAACTAGCGGTCACTTGGACTATGTAGGTAACCTAGCGGGAACGTGGACTATGTAGTTTAACTAGCGGGCCCTTGGACTATCTAGGTTACCTAACGGGTACTTGGACTATCTAAGTTACCTAGAGGGCACTTGGACTATTTAGATTAACTAGCGGACACTTGGAATATCTAGCTTAACTAGCGGGCACTTGGACAATCTAGGTTACCTAGCTGGCCCTTGGACTATGTAGGTTAACTAGCAGGCACTTGGACTATGTAGGTAACCTAGCGGGAACGTGGACTGTCTAGGTTACCTAGCGGACAATTGGACTATCTAGGTTACCTAACGGGCCCTTGGACTATCTAGGTTAACTAGCGGGCACTTGGACTATCTAGGTTATCTAGCGGGCCCTTGGACTATGTAGGTTACCTAGCGGGCACTTGGACTATCTAGGTTAACGAATGGGCACTTGGACTATGTAGGTTACCTAGCGGGCACTTGAACTATCTAGGTTAACTAGCGGGTACTTAGACTATCTAGGTTACCTAACGGGTACTTGGACTATCTAAGTTACCTACAGGGCATTTGGACTATTTAGATTAACTAGCGGACATTTGGAAGATCTAGGTTTACTAGCGGGCACTTGGACAATCTAGGTTACCTACCTGGCCCTTGGACTATGTAGGTTAACTAGCAGGCACTTGGACTATCAGGTTAACTAGCGGTCACTTGGACTATGTAGGTAACCTAGCGGGAACGTGGACTGTCTAGGTTACCTAGCGGGCAATTGGACTATCTAGGTTACCTAACAGGCAATTGGACTATCTAGGTTACCTAACGGGCCCTTGGACTATCTAGGTTAACTAGCGGGCACTTGGACTATCTAGGTTAACGAATGGGCACTTGGACTATGTAGGTTACCTAGCGGGCATTTGGACTATCTAGGTTAACGAATGGGCACTTGGACTATGTAGGTTACCTCGCGGGCACTTGGACTATCTAGTTTAACTAGCGGGCCCTTGGACTATCTAGGTTACCTAACGGGTATTTGGATTATCTAAGTTACCTAGAGGGCACTTGGACTATTTAGATTAACTAGCGGACACTTGGAAAATCTAGGTTTACTAGCGGGCACTTGGACAATCTAGGTTACCTACCTGGCCCTTGGACTATGTAGGTTAACTAGCAGGCACTTGGACTATCAGGTTAACTAGCGGTCACTTGGACTATGTAGGTAACCTAGCGGGAACGTGGACTGTCTAGGTTACCTAGCGGCCAATTGGACTATCTAGGTTACCTAACAGGCAATTGGACTATCTAGGTTACCTAACGGGCCCTTGGACTATTTAGGTTAACTAGCGGGCACTTGGACTATCTAGGTTACCTAGCGGGCCCTTGGACTATGTAGGTTACCTAGCGGGCACTTGGACTATCTAGGGTAACGAATGGGCACTTGGACTATGTAGGTTACCAAGCGGTCACTTGGACTATCTAGGTTAGTTAACAGGAACTTGGAATATCTAGGTTACCTAACGGGAACTTGGACTATGTAGGTTAACTAGAGGACACTTGGACGATGTATGTTAACTAGCGGCCACTTGGACTATGTAGGTTAACTAGCGGGCACTTTGACGATCTAGGTTAATTAGCGGGCACTTGGACTATGTAGGTTACCTAGCAGGCACTTGGACTGTCTAGGTAACCTAGCGGGCACTTGGACTATCTAGGTTAACGAACGGGCACTTAGACTATGTAGGTTACCTAGCGGGCACTTGGATTATCTATATTAGCTAACGGGCACTTGGACTATCTAAGTTACCTAGCGGGCACATGGACTATGTAGGTTACCGAGCGGGCACTTGGACTATCTAGGTTAACGAACGGGCACTTGGACTATGTACGTTAGCTAACAGGAACTTTGACTATCTAGGTTAACTAGCGGGCACTTGGACGATGCAGGTTCCCTAGCTGGCACTTTGACTATGTAGGTTCCCTAGCAGGCACTTGGACTATGTGGGTACCCTAGCGGGCATTTGGACTATCTAGGATACCTAACGGGCATTTGGAATACGTAGGTTCCCTAGCGGGCACTTCGATTATGTAGGTTCCCTTCTTGCACTTGGACTATGTAGGTTACTAGCGGGCATTTGGACTATGTAGTTTACCTAGTGGGCACTTGGAATATGTAGGTTCCCTATCGGGCACTTGGACAATGTAGGTTAATTAGTGGGCGCTAGGACTATGTAGGTTACCTAGCGGGCCCTTGGAGTATGTAGGTTAAATTGCGGGCACTTGGACTATCTAGGTTAACTAGCGGACACTTGGACGAACTAGCTTAACGAGTGGGCCCTTGGACTATCTAGGTTACCTAGCGGGCACTTGGACTATGTGGGTACCCTATCGGGCATTTGGACTATCTAGGTTACCTAACGGGCACTTGGACTATGTGGGTACTCTAGCGGGCACTTGGACAATGTAGGTTAACTAGCGGGCGCTAGGACTATGTAGGTTACCTAGCGGGCGCTAGGACTATGTAGGTTACCCAGCGGGCACTTGGACTAAGTAGGTTAACTAGCAGGCACTTGGACAATCTAGGTTACCTAGCAGGCACTTGGACTATGTACGTTTCCAAGCGGGCACTTGGACTATCTATGTTAACTCTCGGGCACATGGACTATGTAGGTTCCCTAGCGGGCACTTGGACTATGTAGGTTAACTAGCGGGCCCTTGGACTATCTAGGTTACCTAACGGGTATTTGGACTATCTAAGTTACCTAGAGGGCACTTGGACTATTTAGATTAACTAGCGGACACTTGGAATATCTAGGTTTACTAGCGGGCACTTGGACAAACTAGGTTACCTAGCTGGCCCTTGGACTATGTAGGTTAACTAGCAGGCACTTGGACTATCAGGTTAACTAGCGGTCACTTGCACTATGTAGGTAACCTAGCGGGAACGTGGACTGTCTAGGTTACCTAGCGGGCAATTGGACTATCTAGGTTACCTAACAGACAATTGGACTATCTAGGTTACCTAACGGGCCCTTGGACTATCTAGGTTAACTAGCGGGCACTTGGACTATCTAGGTTATCTAGCGGGCCCTTGGACTATGTAGGTTACCTAGCGGGCACTTGGACTATCTAGGTTAACGAATGGGCACTTGGACTATGTAGGTTACCTAGCGGGCACTTGAACTATCTAGGTTAACTAGCGGGTACTTAGACTATCTAGGTTACCTAACGGGTACTTGGACTATCTAAGTTACCTAGAGGGCACTTGGACTATTTAGATTAACTAGCGGACATTTGGAAGATCTAGGTTTACTAGCGGGCACTTGGACAATCTAGGTTACCTACCTGGCCCTTGGACTATGTAGGTTAACTAGCAGGCACTTGGACTATCAGGTTAACTAGCGGTCACTTGGACTATGTAGGTAACCTAGCGGGAACGTGGACTGTCTAGGTTACCTAGCGGGCAATTGGACTATCTAGGTTACCTAACAGGCAATTGGACTATCTAGGTTACCTAACGGGCCCTTGGACTATCTAGGTTAACTAGCGGGCACTTGGACTATCTAGGTTAACGAATGGGCACTTGGACTATGTAGGTTACCTAGCGGGCACTTGGACTATCTAGGTTAACGAATGGGCACTTGGACTATGTAGGTTACCTCGCGGGCACTTGGACTATCTAGGTTAACTAGCGGGCCCTTGGACTATCTAGGTTACCTAACGGGTACTTGGATTATCTAAGTTACCTAGAGGGCACTTGGACTATTTAGATTAACTAGCGGACACTTGGAAGATCTATGTTTACTAGCGGGCACTTGGACAATCTAGGTTACCTACCTGGCCCTTGGACAATGTAGGTTAACTAGCGGGCGCTAGGACTATGTAGGTTACCTAGCGGGCCCATGGACTATGTAGGTTAACAAGCGGGCACTTTGACTATCTAGGTTAACTAGCGGGCCCATTGACTATCTAGGTTAACTAGGGGCCTTTGACGATCTAGGTTATCAAACGGGCACTTGGACTATCTAAGTTACCTATCGGGCACTTGGACTATGTGGGTACCCTAGCGGGCATTTGGACAATGTAGGTTACCTAGTGGGCACTTGGAATATGTAGGTTCCCTATCGGGCACTTGGACAATGTAGGTTAATTAGTGGGCGCTAGGACTATGTAGGTTACCTAGCGGGCCCTTGGACTATTTAGGTTAACTAGCGGGCACTTGGACTATCTAGGTTAACTAGCGGACACTTGGACGAACTAGGTTAACGAGCAGGCCCTTGGACTATGTAGGTTACCTACCGGGCACTTGGACTATCTAGGTTAGCTAACAGGAACTTGGACTATCTAGATTACCTAGAGGGCACTTTGACTATGTAGGTTACCTAGCGGGCACTTGGAATATGTAGGTTAAATAGCGGTCACTTGGACTATCTAGGTTACCAAGCGGGCACTTAGACTATGTAGGTTAACTAGCGGGCACTTGGACGTACTAGGTTAACTAGCAGGCACTTGGATGATATCGCTTAACTAGCGGGCACTTGGATTATCTAGGTTAGCTAGCGGGCACTTGAACTATGTAGGTTAACTAGTGGGCCCTTAGACGATCTAGGTTAGCTAACGGGCACTTGGACTATGTAGGTTAATTAGCGGGTATTTGGATTATGTAGGTGCCCTAGCGGGCATTTGGACTATATAGATTACCTAGCGTGCACTTGAACTATCTACGTTACCTAGCGAGTACTTGGACTATCTAGCTTAACTAGCGGGCACTTGGACTATATAGGTTAACTAGCGGGCACTCGGATTAGCTAGGTTACCTAGCGGGCACTTGAACCATATAGGTTAACTAGTTGGCCCTTGGACTATCTAGGTTAGCTAACGGTCACTTGGACTATGTAGGTTAATTAGCGTGCACTTGGATTATGTAGGTGCCCTAGTGGGCATTTGGACTATATAGATTACCTAGCAGGCACTTGGACTTGTAGGTTACCTAGCGGGCACTTGGACTATCTAAGTTCCCTAGCGGGCACTTGGACTATATAGGTTCGCTAAAGGGCACTTGGACTATGTAGGTTCCCTAGCAGACACTAGGACTATGAAAGTTCCCTAGCGGGCACTTGAACTATGTATGTTCCCTAGCAGGCCCTTTGACTATGTAAGTTCCCTAGAGGGCACTTCGACTATGTGGGTTCCCTAGCGGGCATTTGGACTATCTAGGGTACCTAACGGGCACTTGGACTATGTGGGTACCCTAGCGGGCACTTGGACAATGTAGGTTAACTAGCGGGCGCTAGGACTATGTAGGTTACCTAGCGGGCCCTTGGACTATGTAGGTTAACAAGCGGGCACTTTGATTATCTAGGTTAACTAGCGGGCCCATTGACTATCTATGTTAACAAGGGGTCTTTGACGATCTAGGTTAGCTAACGGGCACTTGGACTATGTAGGTTACCTAGCGGGCAATTGGACTATGTGGGTAACCTAGCGGGCATTTGGACTATCTAGGTTACCTAACGGGCACTTGGACTATGTGGGTAACCTAGCGGGCACTTGGACAATGTAGGTTAACTAGCGGGCACTAGGACTATGTAGGTTACCTAGCGGGCACTTGGACTAAGTAGGTTAACTAGCAGGCACTTGGACAATCTAGGTTACCTAGCAGGCACTTGGACTATGTACGTTTCCTAGCAGGCACTTGGACTATTTAGATTAACTAGCGGACACTTGGAAGATCTAGGTTTACTAGCGGGCACTTGGACAATCTAGGTTACCTAGCTGGCCCTTGGACTATGTAGGTTAACTAGCAGGCATTTGGACTATCAGGTTAACTAGCGGTCACTTGGACTATGTAGGTAACCTAGCTGGAACGTGGACTGTCTAGGTTAACTAGCGGGCAATTGGACTATCTAGGTTACCTAACAGGCAATTGGACTATCTAGGTTACCTAACGGGCCCTTGGACTATCTAGGTTAACTAGCGGGCACTTGGACTATCTAGGTTACCTAGCGGGCCCTTGGACTATGTAGGTTACCTAGCGGGCACATGGACTATCTAGGTTAACGAATGGGCACTTGGACTATGTAGGTTACCTAGCGGGCACTTGGACTATCTAGGTTAGTTAACAGGAACTTGGAATGTCTAGGTTACCTAGCGGGCACTTGGACTATGTAGGTTACCTTGCGGGCACTTGGATTATTTAGCTTACCTTGCGGGCACTTGGACTATCTAGGTTACCTAACGGGAACTTGGACTATGTAGGTTGACTAGAGGACATTTGGACGATGTATGTTAACGAGCGGGCACTTGGATTATGTAGGTTAACTAGCGGCCACTTTGACAATCTAGGTTAACTAGCGGGCACTTGGACTATGTAGGTTACCTAGGAGGCACTTGGACTCTCTAGGTAACCTAGCGGGCACTTGGACTATCTAGTTTAACGAACGGGCACTTAGACTATGTAGGTTACCTAGAGGGCACCTGGACTATCTATACTAGCTAACGGGCACTTGGACTATCTAAGTTACCTAGCGGGCACATGGACTATGTAGGTTACCTAGCGGGCACTTGGACTATCTAGGTTAAGGAATGGGCACTTGGACTATGTAGGTTAGCTAACAGAAACTTGGACTATCTAGGTTAACTAGCGGGAACTTGGACGATGCAGGTTCCCTAGCTGGCACTTTGACTATGTAGGTTCCCTAGCGGGCACTTGGACTATGTGGGTACCCTAGCGGGCATTTGGACTACCTAGGATACCTAACGGGCATTTGGACTACGTACGTACCCTAGCGGGCACTTGGATTATGTAGGTTTTCTTCTTGCACTTGGACTATGTAAGTTACTGGCGGGCACTTGGACTATGTAGGTTAACTAGCGGGCACTTGGACTATCTAGGTTAGTTAAAAGGAACTTGGAATATCTAGGTTACCTAACGGGCACTTGGACTATGTAGGTTACCTAGCGGGCACTTGGACTATCTAGGTTAAGGAACGGGCACTTGGACTATGTAGGTTAGCTAACAGAAACTTGGACTATCTAGGTTAACTAGCGGGAACTTGGACGATGCAGGTTCCCTAGCTGGCACTTTGACTATGTAGGTTCCCTAGCGGGCACTTGGACTATGTGGGTACCCTAGCGGGCATTTGGACTATCTAGGATACCTAACGGGCATTTGGACTACGTAGGTTCCCTAGCGGGCACTTGGATTATGTAGGTTCCCTTCTTGCACTTGGACTATGTAGGTTACTGGCGGGCATTTGGACTATGTAGGTTACCTAGTGGGCACTTGGAATATGTACGTTCCCTATAGGGCACTTGGACAATGTAGGTTAATTAGTGGGCGCTAGGACTATGTAGGTTACCTAGCGGGTCCTTGGACTATATAGGTTAACTAGCGGGCACTTGGACTATCTAGGTTAACTAGCGGACACTTGGACGAACTAGGTTTACGAGCGGGCCCTTGGACTATGTAGGTTACCTAGCGGGCACTTGGACTATCTAGGTTAGCTAACAGGAACTTGGACTATCTAGGTTACCTAGAGGGCACTTTGACTATGTAGGTTACCTAGCGGGCACTTGGAATACGTAGGTTAAGTAGCGGGCACTTGGACTATCTAGGTTACCAAGCGGGCACTCAGACTATGTAGGTTAACTAGCGGGCACTTGAACGTACTAGGTTAACTAGCAGGCACTTGGATGATATCGCTTAACTAGCGGGCACTTGGATTATCTAGGTTAGCTAGCGGGCACTTGAACTATGTAGGTTAACTAGTGGGCCCTTAGACGATCTAGGTTAGCTAACGGGCACTTGGACTATGTAGGTTAACTAGCGGGCATTTGGACTATATAGATTACCTAGCGTGCACTTGAACTATCTACGTTACCTAGCGAGTACTTGGACTATCTAGCTTAACTAGCGGGTACTTGGACTATATAGGTTAACTAGCAGGCACTTGGATTAGCTAGGTTACCTAGCGGGCACTTGAACCATGTAGGTTAACTAGTTGGCCCTTGGACTATCTAGGTTAGCTAACGGGCACTTGGACTATGTAGGTTAATTAGCGTGCACTTGGACTATGTAGGTGCCCTAGTGGGCATTTGGACTATATAGATTACCTAGCGGGCACTTGGACTTGTAGGTTACCTAGCGGGCACATGGACTATCTAGGTTACCTAGCGGGCACTTGGACTATCTAAGTTCCCTAGCGGGCACTTGGACTATATAGGTTCCCTAAAGGGCACTTGGACTATGTAGGTTCCCTAGCAGGCACTAGGACTATGAAGGTTCCCTAGCGGGCACTTGGACTATGTATGTTCCCTAGCAAGCCCTTTGACTATGTAAGTTCCCTAGAGGGCACTTCCACTATGTGGGTTCCCTAGCGGGCATTTGGACTATCTAGGGTATCTAACGGGTACTTGGAATATGTGGTGTACCCTAGCGGGCACTTGGACAATGTAAGTTAACTAGCGGGCGCTAGGACTATGTAGGTTACCTAGCGTGCCCTTGGAGTATGTAGGTTAACAAGAGGGCACTTTGACTATCTAGGTTAACTAGCGGGCCCTTGGACTATGTAGGTTACCTAGCGGGCACTTGGACTATCTAGGTTAACGAATGGGCACTTGGACTATGTAGGTTACCTAGCGGGCACTTGGACTATGTAGGTTACCTTGCGGGCACTTGGATTATGTAGGTTACCTTGCGGGCACTTGGACTATCTAGGTTACCTAACGGGAACTTGGACTATGTAGGTTAACTAGAGGACACTTGGACGATGTATGTTAACTAGCGGGCACTTGGACTATGTAGGTTAACTAGCGGGCACTTTGACGATCTAGGTTATCTAGCGGGCACTTGGACTCTGTAGGTTACCTAGCAGGCACTTGGACTGTCAAGGTAACCTAGCGGGCACTTGGACTATCTAGGTTAACGAACGGGCACTTAGACTATGTAGGTTACCTAGCGGGCACTTGGACTATCTATATTAGCTAACGGGCACTTGGACTATCTAAGTTACCTAGCGGGCACATGGACTATGTAGGTTACCGAGCCGGCACTTGGACTATCTAGGTTAACGAACGGGCACTTGGACTATGTAGGTTAGCTAACAGGAACTTGGACTATCTAGGTTAACTAGCGGGCACTTGGACGATGCAGGTTCCCTAGCTGGCACTTTGACTATGTAGGTTCCCTAGCGGGCACTTGGACTATGTGGGTACCCTAGCGGGCATTTGGACTATCTAGGATACCTAACGGGCATTTGGAATACGTAGGTTCCCTAGCGGGCACTTGGATTATGTAGGTTCCCTTCTTGCACTTGGACTATGTAGGTTACTAGCGGGCATTTGGACTATGTAGGTTACCTAGTGGGCACTTGGAATATATAGGTTCCCTATCGGGCACTTGGACAATGTAGGTTAATTAGTGGGTGCTAGGACTATGTAGGTTACCTTGCGGGCCCTTGGACTCTGTAGGTTAACTTGCGGGCACTTGGACTATCTAGGTTAACTAGCGGACACTTGGACGAACTAGGTTAACGTGCGGGCCCTTGGACTATATAGGTTACCTAGCGGGTTTTGGACTGTGTGGGTACCCGAGCAGGCATTTGGACTATCTAGGTTACCTAACGGGCACTTGGACTATGTGGGTACCCTAGCGGGCACTTGGACAATGTAGGTTAACTAGCGGGCGCTAGGACTATGTAGGTTACCTAGCAGGCGCTAGGACTATGTAGGTTACCTAGCGGGCACTTGGACTAAGTAGGCTAACTAGCAGGCACTTGGACAATCTAGGTTACCTAGCAGGCACTTGGACTCTGTACGTTTCCTAGCGGGCACTTGGACTATCTATGTTAACTAACGGGCACATGGACTATGTAGGTTCCCTAGCAGGCACTTGGACTATATAGGTTAACTAGCGGGCCCTTGGACTATCTAGGTTACCTAACGGGTACTTGGACTATCTAATTTACCTAGAGGGCACTTGGACTATTTAGATTAACTAGCGGACACTTGGAACATCTAGCTTAACTAGCGGGCATTTGGACAATCTAGGTTAACCTACCTGGCCCTTGCACTATGTAGGTTAACTAGAAGGCACTTGGAATATCAGGTTAACTAGCGGTCACTTGGACTATGTAGGTAACCTAGCGGGAACGTGGACTATGTAGGTTAAGTAGCGGGCCCTTGGACTATCTAGGTTACCTAACGGGTACTTGGACTATCTAAGTTACCTAGAGGGCACTTGGACTATTTAGATTAACTAGCGGACACTTGGAATATCTAGCTTAACTAGCGGGCACTTGGACAATCTAGGTTACCTAGCTGGCCCTTGGACTATGTAGGTTAACTAGCAGGCACTTGGACTATCAGGTTAACTAGCGGTCACTTGGACTATGTAGGTAACCTAGCGGGAACGTGGACTGTCTAGGTTACCTAGCGGGCAATTGGACTATCTAGGTTACCTAACAGGCAATTGGACTATCTAGGTTACCTAACGGGCCCTTGGACTATCTAGGTTAACTAGCGGGCACTTGGACTGTCTAGGTTATCTAGCGGGCTCTTGGACTATGTAGGTTAACTAGCAGGCACTTGGACTATCAGGTTAACTAGCGGTCACTTGGACTATGTAGGTAACCTAGCGGGAACGTGGACTGTCTAGGTTACCTAGCGGGCAATTGGACTATCTAGTTTACCTAACAGGCAATTGGACTATCTAGGTTTCCTAACGGGCCCTTGAACTATTTAGGTTAACTAGCGGGCACTTGGACTATCTAGGTTACCTAGCGGGCCCTTGGACTATGTAGGTTACCTAGCGGGCACTTGGACTATCTAGGTTAACGAATGGGCACTGGGACTATGTAGGTTACCTAGCGGGCACTTGGACGATCTAGGTTAGTTAACAGGAACTTGGAATATCTAGGTTACCTAGCGGGCACTTGGACTATGTAGGTTACCTTGCGGGCACTTGGATTATGTAGGTTACCTTGCGGGCACTTGGACTATCTAGGTTACCTAACGGGAACTTGGACTATGTAGGTTAACTAGCGGGCACTTTGACTATGTAGGTTAACTAGCGGGCACTTTGACGATCTAGGTTAACTAGCGGGCACTTGGACTATGTAGGTTACCTAGCAGGCACTTGGACTGTCTAGGTAACCTAGCGGGCACTTGGACTGTCTAGGTTAACGAACGGGCACTTAGACTATGTAGGTTACCTAGCGGGCACTTGGACTATCTATATTAGCTAACGGGCACTTGGACTATCTAAGTTACCTAGCGGGCACATGGACTATGTAGGTTACCGAGCCGGCACTTGGACTATCTAGGTTAACGAACGGGCACTTGGACTATGTAGGTTAGCTAACAGGAACTTGGACTATCTAGGTTAACTAGCGGGCACTTGGACGATGCAGGTTCCCTAGCTGGCACTTTGACTATGTAGGTTCCCTAGCGGGCACTTGGACTATGTGGGTACCCTAGCGGGCATTTGGACTATCTAGGATACCTAACGGGCATTTGGAATACGTAGGTTCCCTAGCGGGCACTTGGATTATGTAGGTTCCCTTCTTGCACTTGGACTATGTAGGTTACTAGCGGGCATTTGGACTATGTAGGTTACCTAGTGGGCACTTGGAATATATAGGTTCCCTATCGGGCACTTGGACAATGTAGGTTAATTAGTGGGTGCTAGGACTATGTAGGTTACCTTGCGGGCCCTTGGACTCTGTAGGTTAACTTGCGGGCACTTGGACTATCTAGGTTAACTAGCGGACACTTGGACGAACTAGGTTAACGTGCGGGCCCTTGGACTATATAGGTTACCTAGCGGGTTTTGGACTGTGTGGGTACCCGAGCAGGCATTTGGACTATCTAGGTTACCTAACGGGCACTTGGACTATGTGGGTACCCTAGCGGGCACTTGGACAATGTAGGTTAACTAGCGGGCGCTAGGACTATGTAGGTTACCTAGCAGGCGCTAGGACTATGTAGGTTACCTAGCGGGCACTTGGACTAAGTAGGCTAACTAGCAGGCACTTGGACAATCTAGGTTACCTAGCAGGCACTTGGACTCTGTACGTTTCCTAGCGGGCACTTGGACTATCTATGTTAACTAACGGGCACATGGACTATGTAGGTTCCCTAGCAGGCACTTGGACTATATAGGTTAACTAGCGGGCCCTTGGACTATCTAGGTTACCTAACGGGTACTTGGACTATCTAATTTACCTAGAGGGCACTTGGACTATTTAGATTAACTAGGGGACACTTGGAACATCTAGCTTAACTAGCGGGCATTTGGACAATCTAGGTTAACCTACCTGGCCCTTGCACTATGTAGGTTAACTAGAAGGCACTTGGAATATCAGGTTAACTAGCGGTCACTTGGACTATGTAGGTAACCTAGCGGGAACGTGGACTATGTAGGTTAAGTAGCGGGCCCTTGGACTATCTAGGTTACCTAACGGGTACTTGGACTATCTAAGTTACCTAGAGGGCACTTGGACTATTTAGATTAACTAGCGGACACTTGGAATATCTAGCTTAACTAGCGGGCACTTGGACAATCTAGGTTACCTAGCTGGCCCTTGGACTATGTAGGTTAACTAGCAGGCACTTGGACTATCAGGTTAACTAGCGGTCACTTGGACTATGTAGGTAACCTAGCGGGAACGTGGACTGTCTAGGTTACCTAGCGGGCAATTGGACTATCTAGGTTACCTAACAGGCAATTGGACTATCTAGGTTACCTAACGGGCCCTTGGACTATCTAGGTTAACTAGCGGGCACTTGGACTGTCTAGGTTATCTAGCGGGCTCTTGGACTATGTAGGTTAACTAGCAGGCACTTGGACTATCAGGTTAACTAGCGGTCACTTGGACTATGTAGGTAACCTAGCGGGAACGTGGACTGTCTAGGTTACCTAGCGGGCAATTGGACTATCTAGTTTACCTAACAGGCAATTGGACTATCTAGGTTTCCTAACGGGCCCTTGAACTATTTAGGTTAACTAGCGGGCACTTGGACTATCTAGGTTACCTAGCGGGCCCTTGGACTATGTAGGTTACCTAGCGGGCACTTGGACTATCTAGGTTAACGAATGGGCACTGGGACTATGTAGGTTACCTAGCGGGCACTTGGACGATCTAGGTTAGTTAACAGGAACTTGGAATATCTAGGTTACCTAGCGGGCACTTGGACTATGTAGGTTACCTTGCGGGCACTTGGATTATGTAGGTTACCTTGCGGGCACTTGGACTATCTAGGTTACCTAACGGGAACTTGGACTATGTAGGTTAACTAGCGGGCACTTTGACTATGTAGGTTAACTAGCGGGCACTTTGACGATCTAGGTTAACTAGCGGGCACTTGGACTATGTAGGTTACCTAGCAGGCACTTGGACTGTCTAGGTAACCTAGCGGGCACTTGGACTGTCTAGGTTAACGAACGGGCACTTAGACTATGTAGGTTACCTAGCGGGCACTTGGACTATCTATATTAGCTAACGGGCACTTGGACTATCTAAGTTACCTAGCGGGCACATGGACTATGTAGGTTACCGAGCCGGCACTTGGACTATCTAGGTTAAAGAACGGGCACTTGGACTATGTAGGTTAGCTAACAGGAACTTGGACTATCTAGGTTAACTAGTGGGCACTTGGACGATGCAGGTTCCCTAGCTGGCACTTTGACTATGTAGGTTCCCTAGCGGGCACTTGGACTATGTGGGTACCCTAGCGGGCATTTGGACTATCTAGGATACCTAACGGGCATTTGGAATACGTAGGTTCCCTAGCGGGCACTTGGATTATGTAGGTTCCCTTCTTGCACTTGGACTATGTAGGTTACTAGCGGGCATTTGGACTATGTAGGTTACCTAGTGGGCACTTGGAATATATAGGTTCCCTATCGGGCACTTGGACAATGTATGTTAATTAGTGGGTGCTAGGACTATGTAGGTTACCTAGCGGGCCCTTGGACTCTGTAGGTTAACTTGCGGGCACTTGGACTATCTAGGTTAACTAGCGGACACTTGGACAAACTAGGTTAACGAGCGGGCCCTTGGACTATGTAGGTTACCTAGCGGGCACTTGGACTGTGTGGGTACCCGAGCGGGCATTTGGACTATCTAGGTTACCTAACGGGCACTTGGACTATGTGGGTACCCTAGCGGGCACTTGGACAATGTAGGTTAACTAGCGGGCGCTAGGACTATGTAGGTTACCTAGCGGGCGCTAGGACTATGTAGGTTACCTAGCGGGCACTTGGACTAAGTAGGCTAACTAGCAGGCACTTGGACAATCTAGGTTACCTAGCAGGCACTTGGACTCTGTACGTTTCCTAGCGGGCACTTGGACTATCTATGTTAACTAACGGGCACATGGACTATGTAGGTTCCCTAGCGGGCACTTGGACTATATAGGTTAACTAGCGGGCCCTTGGACTATCTAGGTTACCTAACGGGTACTTGGACTATCTAAGTTACCTAGAGGGCACTTGGACTATTTAGATTAACTAGCGGACACTTGGAACATCTAGATTAACTAGCGGGCATTTGGACAATCTAGGTTACCTACCTGGCCCTTGCACTATGTAGGTTAACTAGCAGGCACTTGGACTATCAGGTTAACTAGCGGTCACTTGGACTATGTAGGTAACCTAGCGGGAACGTGGACTATGTAGTTTAACTAGCGGGCCCTTGGACTATCTAGGTTACCTAACGGGTACTTGGACTATCTAAGTTACCTAGAGGGCACTTGGACTATTTAGATTAACTAGCGGACACTTGGAATATCTAGCTTAACTAGCGGGCACTTGGACAATCTAGGTTACCTAGCTGGCCCTTGGACTATGTAGGTTAACTAGCAGGCACTTGGACTATGTAGGTAACCTAGCGGGAACGTGGACTGTCTAGGTTACCTAGCGGACAATTGGACTATCTAGGTTACCTAACGGGCCCTTGGACTATCTAGGTTAACTAGCGGGCACTTGGACTATCTAGGTTATCTAGCGGGCCCTTGGACTATGTAGGTTACCTAGCGGGCACTTGGACTATCTAGGTTAACGAATGGGCACTTGGACTATGTAGGTTACCTAGCGGGCACTTGAACTATCTAGGTTAACTAGCGGGTACTTAGACTATCTAGGTTACCTAACGGGTACTTGGACTATCTAAGTTACCTACAGGGCATTTGGACTATTTAGATTAACTAGCGGACATTTGGAAGATCTAGGTTTACTAGCGGGCACTTGGACAATCTAGGTTACCTACCTGGCCCTTGGACTATGTAGGTTAACTAGCAGGCACTTGGACTATCAGGTTAACTAGCGGTCACTTGGACTATGTAGGTAACCTAGCGGGAACGTGGACTGTCTAGGTTACCTAGCGGGCAATTGGACTATCTAGGTTACCTAACAGGCAATTGGACTATCTAGGTTACCTAACGGGCCCTTGGACTATCTAGGTTAACTAGCGGGCACTTGGACTATCTAGGTTAACGAATGGGCACTTGGACTATGTAGGTTACCTAGCGGGCATTTGGACTATCTAGGTTAACGAATGGGCACTTGGACTATGTAGGTTACCTCGCGGGCACTTGGACTATCTAGTTTAACTAGCGGGCCCTTGGACTATCTAGGTTACCTAACGGGTATTTGGATTATCTAAGTTACCTAGAGGGCACTTGGACTATTTAGATTAACTAGCGGACACTTGGAAAATCTAGGTTTACTAGCGGGCACTTGGACAATCTAGGTTACCTACCTGGCCCTTGGACTATGTAGGTTAACTAGCAGGCACTTGGACTATCAGGTTAACTAGCGGTCACTTGGACTATGTAGGTAACCTAGCGGGAACGTGGACTGTCTAGGTTACCTAGCGGCCAATTGGACTATCTAGGTTACCTAACAGGCAATTGGACTATCTAGGTTACCTAACGGGCCCTTGGACTATTTAGGTTAACTAGCGGGCACTTGGACTATCTAGGTTACCTAGCGGGCCCTTGGACTATGTAGGTTACCTAGCGGGCACTTGGACTATCTAGGGTAACGAATGGGCACTTGGACTATGTAGGTTACCAAGCGGTCACTTGGACTATCTAGGTTAGTTAACAGGAACTTGGAATATCTAGGTTACCTAACGGGAACTTGGACTATGTAGGTTAACTAGAGGACACTTGGACGATGTATGTTAACTAGCGGCCACTTGGACTATGTAGGTTAACTAGCGGGCACTTTGACGATCTAGGTTAATTAGCGGGCACTTGGACTATGTAGGTTACCTAGCAGGCACTTGGACTGTCTAGGTAACCTAGCGGGCACTTGGACTATCTAGGTTAACGAACGGGCACTTAGACTATGTAGGTTACCTAGCGGGCACTTGGATTATCTATATTAGCTAACGGGCACTTGGACTATCTAAGTTACCTAGCGGGCACATGGACTATGTAGGTTACCGAGCGGGCACTTGGACTATCTAGGTTAACGAACGGGCACTTGGACTATGTACGTTAGCTAACAGGAACTTTGACTATCTAGGTTAACTAGCGGGCACTTGGACGATGCAGGTTCCCTAGCTGGCACTTTGACTATGTAGGTTCCCTAGCAGGCACTTGGACTATGTGGGTACCCTAGCGGGCATTTGGACTATCTAGGATACCTAACGGGCATTTGGAATACGTAGGTTCCCTAGCGGGCACTTCGATTATGTAGGTTCCCTTCTTGCACTTGGACTATGTAGGTTACTAGCGGGCATTTGGACTATGTAGTTTACCTAGTGGGCACTTGGAATATGTAGGTTCCCTATCGGGCACTTGGACAATGTAGGTTAATTAGTGGGCGCTAGGACTATGTAGGTTACCTAGCGGGCCCTTGGAGTATGTAGGTTAAATTGCGGGCACTTGGACTATCTAGGTTAACTAGCGGACACTTGGACGAACTAGCTTAACGAGTGGGCCCTTGGACTATCTAGGTTACCTAGCGGGCACTTGGACTATGTGGGTACCCTATCGGGCATTTGGACTATCTAGGTTACCTAACGGGCACTTGGACTATGTGGGTACTCTAGCGGGCACTTGGACAATGTAGGTTAACTAGCGGGCGCTAGGACTATGTAGGTTACCTAGCGGGCGCTAGGACTATGTAGGTTACCCAGCGGGCACTTGGACTAAGTAGGTTAACTAGCAGGCACTTGGACAATCTAGGTTACCTAGCAGGCACTTGGACTATGTACGTTTCCAAGCGGGCACTTGGACTATCTATGTTAACTCTCGGGCACATGGACTATGTAGGTTCCCTAGCGGGCACTTGGACTATGTAGGTTAACTAGCGGGCCCTTGGACTATCTAGGTTACCTAACGGGTATTTGGACTATCTAAGTTACCTAGAGGGCACTTGGACTATTTAGATTAACTAGCGGACACTTGGAATATCTAGGTTTACTAGCGGGCACTTGGACAAACTAGGTTACCTAGCTGGCCCTTGGACTATGTAGGTTAACTAGCAGGCACTTGGACTATCAGGTTAACTAGCGGTCACTTGCACTATGTAGGTAACCTAGCGGGAACGTGGACTGTCTAGGTTACCTAGCGGGCAATTGGACTATCTAGGTTACCTAACAGACAATTGGACTATCTAGGTTACCTAACGGGCCCTTGGACTATCTAGGTTAACTAGCGGGCACTTGGACTATCTAGGTTATCTAGCGGGCCCTTGGACTATGTAGGTTACCTAGCGGGCACTTGGACTATCTAGGTTAACGAATGGGCACTTGGACTATGTAGGTTACCTAGCGGGCACTTGAACTATCTAGGTTAACTAGCGGGTACTTAGACTATCTAGGTTACCTAACGGGTACTTGGACTATCTAAGTTACCTAGAGGGCACTTGGACTATTTAGATTAACTAGCGGACATTTGGAAGATCTAGGTTTACTAGCGGGCACTTGGACAATCTAGGTTACCTACCTGGCCCTTGGACTATGTAGGTTAACTAGCAGGCACTTGGACTATCAGGTTAACTAGCGGTCACTTGGACTATGTAGGTAACCTAGCGGGAACGTGGACTGTCTAGGTTACCTAGCGGGCAATTGGACTATCTAGGTTACCTAACAGGCAATTGGACTATCTAGGTTACCTAACGGGCCCTTGGACTATCTAGGTTAACTAGCGGGCACTTGGACTATCTAGGTTAACGAATGGGCACTTGGACTATGTAGGTTACCTAGCGGGCACTTGGACTATCTAGGTTAACGAATGGGCACTTGGACTATGTAGGTTACCTCGCGGGCACTTGGACTATCTAGGTTAACTAGCGGGCCCTTGGACTATCTAGGTTACCTAACGGGTACTTGGATTATCTAAGTTACCTAGAGGGCACTTGGACTATTTAGATTAACTAGCGGACACTTGGAAGATCTATGTTTACTAGCGGGCACTTGGACAATCTAGGTTACCTACCTGGCCCTTGGACAATGTAGGTTAACTAGCGGGCGCTAGGACTATGTAGGTTACCTAGCGGGCCCATGGACTATGTAGGTTAACAAGCGGGCACTTTGACTATCTAGGTTAACTAGCGGGCCCATTGACTATCTAGGTTAACTAGGGGCCTTTGACGATCTAGGTTATCAAACGGGCACTTGGACTATCTAAGTTACCTATCGGGCACTTGGACTATGTGGGTACCCTAGCGGGCATTTGGACAATGTAGGTTACCTAGTGGGCACTTGGAATATGTAGGTTCCCTATCGGGCACTTGGACAATGTAGGTTAATTAGTGGGCGCTAGGACTATGTAGGTTACCTAGCGGGCCCTTGGACTATTTAGGTTAACTAGCGGGCACTTGGACTATCTAGGTTAACTAGCGGACACTTGGACGAACTAGGTTAACGAGCAGGCCCTTGGACTATGTAGGTTACCTACCGGGCACTTGGACTATCTAGGTTAGCTAAC
Source organism: Tenrec ecaudatus (assembly GCF_050624435.1). Taxonomy (NCBI): domain Eukaryota; kingdom Metazoa; phylum Chordata; class Mammalia; order Afrosoricida; family Tenrecidae; genus Tenrec; species Tenrec ecaudatus. Next base: position 212,090 of record NW_027459559.1, on the reverse strand, counting down.
AGGAACTTGGACTATCTAGATTACCTAGAGGGCACTTTGACTATGTAGGTTACCTAGCGGGCACTTGGAATATGTAGGTTAAATAGCGGTCACTTGGACTATCTAGGTTACCAAGCGGGCACTTAGACTATGTAGGTTAACTAGCGGGCACTTGGACGTACTAGGTTAACTAGCAGGCACTTGGATGATATCGCTTAACTAGCGGGCACTTGGATTATCTAGGTTAGCTAGCGGGCACTTGAACTATGTAGGTTAACTAGTGGGCCCTTAGACGATCTAGGTTAGCTAACGGGCACTTGGACTATGTAGGTTAATTAGCGGGTATTTGGATTATGTAGGTGCCCTAGCGGGCATTTGGACTATATAGATTACCTAGCGTGCACTTGAACTATCTACGTTACCTAGCGAGTACTTGGACTATCTAGCTTAACTAGCGGGCACTTGGACTATATAGGTTAACTAGCGGGCACTCGGATTAGCTAGGTTACCTAGCGGGCACTTGAACCATATAGGTTAACTAGTTGGCCCTTGGACTATCTAGGTTAGCTAACGGTCACTTGGACTATGTAGGTTAATTAGCGTGCACTTGGATTATGTAGGTGCCCTAGTGGGCATTTGGACTATATAGATTACCTAGCAGGCACTTGGACTTGTAGGTTACCTAGCGGGCACTTGGACTATCTAAGTTCCCTAGCGGGCACTTGGACTATATAGGTTCGCTAAAGGGCACTTGGACTATGTAGGTTCCCTAGCAGACACTAGGACTATGAAAGTTCCCTAGCGGGCACTTGAACTATGTATGTTCCCTAGCAGGCCCTTTGACTATGTAAGTTCCCTAGAGGGCACTTCGACTATGTGGGTTCCCTAGCGGGCATTTGGACTATCTAGGGTACCTAACGGGCACTTGGACTATGTGGGTACCCTAGCGGGCACTTGGACAATGTAGGTTAACTAGCGGGCGCTAGGACTATGTAGGTTACCTAGCGGGCCCTTGGACTATGTAGGTTAACAAGCGGGCACTTTGATTATCTAGGTTAACTAGCGGGCCCATTGACTATCTATGTTAACAAGGGGTCTTTGACGATCTAGGTTAGCTAACGGGCACTTGGACTATGTAGGTTACCTAGCGGGCAATTGGACTATGTGGGTAACCTAGCGGGCATTTGGACTATCTAGGTTACCTAACGGGCACTTGGACTATGTGGGTAACCTAGCGGGCACTTGGACAATGTAGGTTAACTAGCGGGCACTAGGACTATGTAGGTTACCTAGCGGGCACTTGGACTAAGTAGGTTAACTAGCAGGCACTTGGACAATCTAGGTTACCTAGCAGGCACTTGGACTATGTACGTTTCCTAGCAGGCACTTGGACTATTTAGATTAACTAGCGGACACTTGGAAGATCTAGGTTTACTAGCGGGCACTTGGACAATCTAGGTTACCTAGCTGGCCCTTGGACTATGTAGGTTAACTAGCAGGCATTTGGACTATCAGGTTAACTAGCGGTCACTTGGACTATGTAGGTAACCTAGCTGGAACGTGGACTGTCTAGGTTAACTAGCGGGCAATTGGACTATCTAGGTTACCTAACAGGCAATTGGACTATCTAGGTTACCTAACGGGCCCTTGGACTATCTAGGTTAACTAGCGGGCACTTGGACTATCTAGGTTACCTAGCGGGCCCTTGGACTATGTAGGTTACCTAGCGGGCACATGGACTATCTAGGTTAACGAATGGGCACTTGGACTATGTAGGTTACCTAGCGGGCACTTGGACTATCTAGGTTAGTTAACAGGAACTTGGAATGTCTAGGTTACCTAGCGGGCACTTGGACTATGTAGGTTACCTTGCGGGCACTTGGATTATTTAGCTTACCTTGCGGGCACTTGGACTATCTAGGTTACCTAACGGGAACTTGGACTATGTAGGTTGACTAGAGGACATTTGGACGATGTATGTTAACGAGCGGGCACTTGGATTATGTAGGTTAACTAGCGGCCACTTTGACAATCTAGGTTAACTAGCGGGCACTTGGACTATGTAGGTTACCTAGGAGGCACTTGGACTCTCTAGGTAACCTAGCGGGCACTTGGACTATCTAGTTTAACGAACGGGCACTTAGACTATGTAGGTTACCTAGAGGGCACCTGGACTATCTATACTAGCTAACGGGCACTTGGACTATCTAAGTTACCTAGCGGGCACATGGACTATGTAGGTTACCTAGCGGGCACTTGGACTATCTAGGTTAAGGAATGGGCACTTGGACTATGTAGGTTAGCTAACAGAAACTTGGACTATCTAGGTTAACTAGCGGGAACTTGGACGATGCAGGTTCCCTAGCTGGCACTTTGACTATGTAGGTTCCCTAGCGGGCACTTGGACTATGTGGGTACCCTAGCGGGCATTTGGACTACCTAGGATACCTAACGGGCATTTGGACTACGTACGTACCCTAGCGGGCACTTGGATTATGTAGGTTTTCTTCTTGCACTTGGACTATGTAAGTTACTGGCGGGCACTTGGACTATGTAGGTTAACTAGCGGGCACTTGGACTATCTAGGTTAGTTAAAAGGAACTTGGAATATCTAGGTTACCTAACGGGCACTTGGACTATGTAGGTTACCTAGCGGGCACTTGGACTATCTAGGTTAAGGAACGGGCACTTGGACTATGTAGGTTAGCTAACAGAAACTTGGACTATCTAGGTTAACTAGCGGGAACTTGGACGATGCAGGTTCCCTAGCTGGCACTTTGACTATGTAGGTTCCCTAGCGGGCACTTGGACTATGTGGGTACCCTAGCGGGCATTTGGACTATCTAGGATACCTAACGGGCATTTGGACTACGTAGGTTCCCTAGCGGGCACTTGGATTATGTAGGTTCCCTTCTTGCACTTGGACTATGTAGGTTACTGGCGGGCATTTGGACTATGTAGGTTACCTAGTGGGCACTTGGAATATGTACGTTCCCTATAGGGCACTTGGACAATGTAGGTTAATTAGTGGGCGCTAGGACTATGTAGGTTACCTAGCGGGTCCTTGGACTATATAGGTTAACTAGCGGGCACTTGGACTATCTAGGTTAACTAGCGGACACTTGGACGAACTAGGTTTACGAGCGGGCCCTTGGACTATGTAGGTTACCTAGCGGGCACTTGGACTATCTAGGTTAGCTAACAGGAACTTGGACTATCTAGGTTACCTAGAGGGCACTTTGACTATGTAGGTTACCTAGCGGGCACTTGGAATACGTAGGTTAAGTAGCGGGCACTTGGACTATCTAGGTTACCAAGCGGGCACTCAGACTATGTAGGTTAACTAGCGGGCACTTGAACGTACTAGGTTAACTAGCAGGCACTTGGATGATATCGCTTAACTAGCGGGCACTTGGATTATCTAGGTTAGCTAGCGGGCACTTGAACTATGTAGGTTAACTAGTGGGCCCTTAGACGATCTAGGTTAGCTAACGGGCACTTGGACTATGTAGGTTAACTAGCGGGCATTTGGACTATATAGATTACCTAGCGTGCACTTGAACTATCTACGTTACCTAGCGAGTACTTGGACTATCTAGCTTAACTAGCGGGTACTTGGACTATATAGGTTAACTAGCAGGCACTTGGATTAGCTAGGTTACCTAGCGGGCACTTGAACCATGTAGGTTAACTAGTTGGCCCTTGGACTATCTAGGTTAGCTAACGGGCACTTGGACTATGTAGGTTAATTAGCGTGCACTTGGACTATGTAGGTGCCCTAGTGGGCATTTGGACTATATAGATTACCTAGCGGGCACTTGGACTTGTAGGTTACCTAGCGGGCACATGGACTATCTAGGTTACCTAGCGGGCACTTGGACTATCTAAGTTCCCTAGCGGGCACTTGGACTATATAGGTTCCCTAAAGGGCACTTGGACTATGTAGGTTCCCTAGCAGGCACTAGGACTATGAAGGTTCCCTAGCGGGCACTTGGACTATGTATGTTCCCTAGCAAGCCCTTTGACTATGTAAGTTCCCTAGAGGGCACTTCCACTATGTGGGTTCCCTAGCGGGCATTTGGACTATCTAGGGTATCTAACGGGTACTTGGAATATGTGGTGTACCCTAGCGGGCACTTGGACAATGTAAGTTAACTAGCGGGCGCTAGGACTATGTAGGTTACCTAGCGTGCCCTTGGAGTATGTAGGTTAACAAGAGGGCACTTTGACTATCTAGGTTAACTAGCGGCCCATTGACTATCTAGGTTAACTAGGGGCCTTTGACGATCTAGGTTAGCAAACGGGCACTTGGACTATGTAGGTTACCTAGCGGGCCCTTGGACTATCTAGGTTACCTAGCGGGCACTTGGACTATCTAGGTTAGCTAACGGGCACTTGGACTATTCATGTAACCTTGCGGGCACTTGGACAGTCTAGGTTACCTAGCGGGCACTTGGACTTCTATGTTAACGAACGGGCACTTGGACTATGTAGGTTGCCTAGCGGGCACTTGGACTATCTACGTTAGCTAACGGGCAATTGGATTATCTAGGTTACCTAGCGGCACATGGAGTATGTAGGTTACATAGTGGGCACTTGGACTATCTAGGTTACCTAACGGGAACTTGGAAAATCTAGGTTAACTATCGCGCACTTCGACTATCTAGGTTAACTAGCAGGCACTTGGACTATCTAGGTTAACTAGCGAGCACTTGGACAATGCAGTTTCCCTAGCGGGGACTTGGACAATCTAGGTTCCCTAATGGGCACTAGGACTATGTAGGTTCCCTGGCGGTCACTTGTACTATGTACGTCCCTTAGCGGGCACTTGGACTATGTTGGTTCCCTATTGGCACTTGGACTATGTAGGTTAACTAGCGGGCACTTAGACTATCTAGGTTACCTAGCGGGCACTTGGACTATGTACGTCCCCTTGTGGGCACTTAGACTACTAGGTTACCTAACGGGCAATAAGACTATCTAGGTTACCTAGCGGCACTTGGACTATCTAGGTTGCCTAGCGGGCACTTGGACTTTGTACGTCCCCTAGTGGGCACTTGGACTACTTTGTTACCTAACGGGCAATAAGACTATCTAGGTGACCTAGCGGCACTTGGACTATCTAGGTTACCTAGCGGGCACTTGGACTATGTAGGTCAACTAGTGGGCCCTTGGACTATCTAGTTTAGCTTACGGGCACTTGGACTATGTAGGTTAACTAGGGGGCACTTGGACTCTGTAGGTTAACTAGAGGGCACTTGGACTGTGTAGGTTAACTAGCGGGCACTTGGACCATCTAGGTTAACTAGCAGGCACTTGGACTATATAGGTTAACTAGCGGGCACTTGGATTAGCTAGGTTACCTAGCGGGCACTTGAACCATGTAGGTTAACTAGTTGGCCCTTGGACTATCTAGGTTAGCTAACGGGCACTTGGACTATGTAGGTTAATTAGCGTGCACTTGGATTATGTAGGTGCCCTAGTGGGCATTTGGACTATATAGATTACCTAGCGGGCCCTTGGACTTGTAGGTTACCTAGCGGGCACTTGGACTATCTAGGTTACCTAGCGGGCACTTGGACTATCTAAGTTCCCTAGCGGGCACTTGGACTATATAGGTTAGCTAAAGGGCACTTGGACTATGTAGGTTCCCTAGCAGGCACTAGGACTATGAAGGTTCCCTAGCGGGCACTTGGACTATGTATGTTCCCTAGCAGGCCCTTTGACTATGTAAGTTCCCTAGAGGGCACTTCAACTATGTGGGTTCCCTAGCGGGCATTTGGACTATCTAGGTTACCTAACGGGCACTTGGACTATGTGGGTACCCTAGCGGGCACTTGGACAATGTAGGTTAACTAGCGGGCTCTAGGACTATGTAGGTTACCTAGCGGGCCCTTGGACTATGTAGGTTAACAAGCGGGCACTTTGACTATCTAGGTTAACTAGCGGGCCCATTGACTATCTAGGTTAACTAGGGGCCTATGACGATCTAGGTTAGCAAACGGGCACTTGGACTATGTAGGTTACCTAGCGGGCACTTGGACTATGTGGGTACCCTAGCGGGCATTTGAACTATCTAGGTTACCTAACGGGCACTTGGACTATGTGGATACCCTAGCGGGCACTTGGACAATGTAGGTTAACTAGCGGGCGCTAGGACTATGTAGGTTACCTAGTGGGCACTAGGACTAAGTAGGTTAACTAGCTGGCACTTGGACAATTTAGGTTACCTAGCAGGCACTTGGAATATGTAGGTTCCCTATCGGGCACTTGGACAATGTAGGTTAATTAGTGGGCGCTAGGACTATGTAGGTTACCTAGCGGGTCCTTGTACTATGTAGGTTAACTAGCGGGCACTTGGACTATCTAGGTTAACTAGCGGACACTTGGACGAACTAGGTTAACGAGCGGGCCCTTGGACTATGTAGGTTACCAAAAGGGCACTTAGACTATGTAGGTTAACTAGTGGGCACTTGGACTTACTAGGTTAACTAGCATGCACTTGGATGATATCGCTTAACTAGCGGGCACTTGGATTATCTAGGTTAGCTAGCAGGCACTTGAACTATGTAGGTTAACTAGTGGGCCTTTAGACGATCTAGGTTAGCTAACGGGCACTTGGACTATGTAGGTTTATTAGAGGGTATTTGGATTATGTAGGTGCCCTAGCGGGCATTTGGACTATATAGATTACCTAGCGTGCACTTGAACTATCTACGTTACCTAGCGAGTACTTGGACTATCTAGCTTAACTAGCAGGTACTTGGACTATATAGGTTAACTAGCAGGCACTTGGATTAGCTAGGTTACCTAGCGGGCACTTGAACCATGTAGGTTAACTAGTTGGCCCTTGGACTATCTAGGTTAGCTAACGGGCACTTGGACTATGTAAGTTAATTAGCGTGCACTTGGATTATGTAGGTGCCCTAGTGGGCATTTGGACTATATAGATTACCTAGCGGCCACTTGGACTTGTAGGTTACCTAGCGGGCACATGGACTATCTAGGTTACCTAGCGGGCACTTGGACTATCTAAGTTCCCTAGCGGGCACTTGGACTATATAGGTTCCCTAAAGGGCACTTGGACTATGTAGATTCCCTAGCAGGCACTAGGACTATGAAGGTTCCCTAGCGGGCACTTGGACTATGTATGTTCCCTAGCAAGCCCTTTGACTATGTAAGTTCCCTAGAGGGCACTTCGACTATGTGGGTTCCCGAGCGGGCATTTGGACTATCTAGGGTCCCTAACGGGTACTTGGAATATGTGGGTACCCTAGCGGGCACTTGGACAATGTAGGTTAACTAGCGGGCGCTAGGACTATGTAGGTTACCTAGCGGGCCCTTGGACTATGTAGGTTAACAAGCGGGCACTTTGACTATCTAGGTTAACTAGCGGGCCCATTGACTATCTAGGTTAACTAGGGGCCTATGACGATCTAGGTTAGCAAACGGGCACTTGGACTATGTAGGTTACCTAGCGGGCACTTGGACTATGTGGGTACCCTAGCGGGCATTTGGACAATGTAGGTTAACTAGCGGACGCTAGGACTATGTAGGTTACCTAGCGGGCCCTTGGACTATGTAGGTTAACAAGCGGGCACTTTGACTATCTAGGTTAACTAGCGGGCCCATTGACTATCTAGGTTAACTAGGGGCCTTTGATGATCTAGGTTAGCAAACGGGCACTTGGACTATGTAGGTTACCTAGCGGGCACTTGGACTATGTGGGTACCCTAGCGGGCATTTGGACTATCTAGGTTACCTAACGGGCACTTGGACTATGTGGGTACCCTAGCGGGCACTTCGACAATGTAGGTTAACTAGCGGACGCTAGGACTATGTAGGCACTAGAACTAAGTAGGTTAACTAGCTGGCACTTGGACAATCTAGGTTACCTAGCAGGCACTTGGACTATGTACGTTTCCTAGCGGGCACTTGGACTATCTATGTTAACTAACGGGCACATGGACTATGTAGGTTCCCTAGAGGACACTTGGACTATGTAGGTTAACTAGCGGGCCCTTGGACTATCTAGGTTACCTAACGGGTACTTGGACTATCTAAGTTACCTAGAGGGCACTTGGACTATTTAGATTGACTAGCGGACACTTGGAAGATCTAGGTTTACTAGCGGGCACTTGGACAATCTAGGTTACCTACCTGGCCCTTGGACTATGTAGGTTAACTAGCAGGCATTTGGACTATCAGGTTAACTAGCGGTCACTTGGACTATGTAGGTAACCTAGCGGGAACGTGGACTGTCTAGGTTACCTAGCGGGCAATTGGACTATCTAGGTTACCTAACAGGCAATTGGACTATCTAGGTTACCTAACGGGCCCTTGGACTATCTAGGTTAACTAGCGGGCACTTGGACTATCTAGGTTACCTAGCGGGCCCTTGGACTATGTAGGTTACCCAGCGGGCACTTGGACTATCTAGGTTAACGAATGAGCACTTGGACTATGTAGGTTACCTAGAGGGCACTTGGTCTATCTAGGTTAGTTAACAGGAACTTGGAATATCTATGTTACCTAGCGGGCACTTGAACTATGTAGGGTACCTTGCGGGCACTTGGATTAAGTAGGTTACCTTGCGCGCACTTGGACTATCTAGGTTACCTAACGGGAACTTGGACTATGTAGGTTAACTAGAGGACACTTTGACGATGTATGTTAACTAGCAGGCATTTGGACTATGTAGGTTAACTAGCGGGCACTTTGATGATCTAGGTTAACTAGCGGGCACTTGGACTATGTAGGTTACCTAGCAGGCACTTGGACTATCTAGGTAACCTAGCGGGCACTTGGACTATCTAGGTTAACTAACGGGCACTTAGACTATGTAGGTTACCTAGCGGGCACTTGGACTATCTAGGTTATCGAACGTGCACTTGGACTATGTAGGTTAGCTAACAGAAACTTGGACTATCTAGGTTAACTAGCGGGCACCTGGACGATGCAGGTTCCCTAGCTGGCACTTTGACTATGTAGGTTCCCTAGCGGGCACTTGGACTATGTGGGTACCCTAGCGGGCATTTGGACACTCTAGGATACCTAACGGGCATTTGGATTACGTAGGTTCCCTAGCGGGCACTTGGATTATGAAGGTTCCCTTCTTGCACTTGGTCTATGTAGGTTACTAGCGGGCATTTGGACTATGTAGGTTACCTAGCGGGCACTTGGACTATCTAAGTTCCCTAGCGGGCACTTGGACTATATTGGTTCCCTAAAGGGCACTTGGACTATGTAGGTTCCCTAGCAGGCACTAGGACTATGAAGGTTCCCTAGCGGGCACTTGGACTATGTATGTTCCCTAGCAGGCCCTTTGACTATGTAAGTTCCCTAGAGGGCACTTCGACTATGTGGCTTCCCTAGCGGGCATTTGGACTGTCTAGGTTACCTAACGGGCACTTGGATTATGTGGGTACCCTAGCGGGCATTTGGACTATCTAGGTTACCTAACGGGCATTTGGACTAAGTAGGTTCCCTAGCGGGCACTTGGATTATGTAGGTTCCCTTCTTGCACTTGGACTATGTAGGTTACTAGGGGGCATTTGGACTATGTAGGTTACCTAGTGGGCACTTGGAATATGTAGATTCCATATCGGGCACTTGGACAATGTAGGTTAATTAGTGGGCGCTAGGACTATGTAGGTTACCTAGCGGGTCCTTGGACTATGTAGGTTAACTTGCGGGCACTTGGACTATCTAGGTTAACTAGCGGACACTTGGACGAACTAGGTTAACGAGCGAGCCCTTGGACTATGTAGGTTACCTAGCGGGCACTTGGACTATCTAGGTTAGCTAACAGAAACTTGGACTATCTAGGTTACCTAGCGGACACCTGGAATATGTAGGTTAAGTAGCGGGCACTTGGACTATGTAGGTTACCTAGCGCGACTTGGACTATGTAGGTTAGCTAACAGGAACTTGGACTATCTAGGTTAACGAAGTAGGTTAGCTAACAGGAACTTGGACTATCTAGGTTAATGAACGGGCCCTTGGACTATGTAGGTTAGCTAACAGGAACTTGGACTATCTAGGCACTTGGACTATGTAGGTTAACTAGCGGGCACTTGGACTATGTAGGTTAACTAGCGGGCACTTGGACGTACTAGGTTAACTAGCAGGCACTTGGATGATATCGCTTAACTAGCGGGCACTTGGATTATCTAGGTTAGCTAGCGGGCACTTGAACTATGTAGGTTAACTAGTGGGCCCTTAGACGATCTAGGTTAGCTAACGGGCACTTGGACTATGTAGGTTAATTAGCGGGTATTTGGATTATGTAGGTGCCCTAGCGGGCATTTGGACTATATAGATTACCTAGCGTGCACTTGAACTATCTACGTTACCTAGCGGGCAATGGCCTATATAGGTTAACTAGCGGATACTTGGATTAGCTAGGTTACCAGCGGGCACTTGAACCATGTAGGTTAACTATTTGGCCCTTGGACTATCTAGGTTAGCTAACGGGCACTTGGACTATGTAGGTTCCCTAGCGAGCACTTGGATTATGTAAGTTCCCTATCGGTCACTTGGACTAGGTACGTTACTAGCGGGCATTTGGACTATGTAGGTTACCTAGCGGATACTTGGACTATGTAGGTTCCCTATGAGGGACTTGGACAATGTAGGTTAACTAGCGGGCACTAGGACTATGTAGGTTACCTAGCGGGCCCTTGGACTATGTAAGTTAAGTAGCGGGCACTTGGACTATCTAGGTTAACTAGCGGGCCCTTGGACTATGTAGGTTAACTAGCGGGCACTTTGACGATCTAGGTTAGCAAACAGGCACGTGAACTATGTAGGTTACCTAGCAGGCACTTGGACTGTCTAAGATAACGAACGGGCACTTGGAATATGTAGGTTACCTAGCGGGCACTTGGACTATCTAGGTTACCTAACGGGCACTTAGACAATCTAAGTTACCTAGCGGGCCCTTGGACAATGTAGGTTACCTCGCGGGCCCTTGGACTATGTAGATTACCTAGCGGGCACTTGGACTATCTAGGTTAACGAACGGGCACTTGGACTATCTAGGTTAACTAGCGGGCACTTGGACTAACTAGGTTAACTAGCGGGCCCTTGGACTATGTAGGTTAACTAGAGGGCCCTTTGACGATCTAGGTTAGCAAACGGGCACTTGGACTATGTAGGTTACCTAGCAGGCACTTGGACTGTCTAGGTTACCTAGCGGGCACTTGAACTATCTAGGTTAACGCATGGGCACTTGTACTATGTATGTTAGCTAACAGGAACTTGTACTATCTAGGTTAACGAACGGGCACTTGGACTATGTAGGTTACCTAGCGCGACTTGGACTATGTAGGTTAGCTAACAGGAACTTGGACTATGTAGGTTAACGAAGTAGGTTAGCTAACAGGAACTTGGACTATCTAGGTTAATGAACGGGCCCTTGGAATTTGTAGATTACCTAGCGCGACTTGGACTATGTAGGTTAGCTAACAGGAACTTGGACTATCTAGGTTAACTAGCGGGCACTTGGACTATATAGGTTACCTAGTGGGTCCTTGGACTATGTAGGTTACCTAGCGGGCATATGGACTATCTAGGTTAACGAACGTGCACTTGGACTATTTAGGTAACCTAGCGGGCACTTGGACAGTCTAGGTTACTTAGCGGTCACTTGGACTATCTAGGTTAACGAATGGGCACATGGACTATGTAGGTTACCTAGCGGGCACTTGGACTATCGAGGTTAGTTAACAGGAACTTGGAATATCTAGGTTACCTAACGGGCACTTGGACTATGTAGGTTACTTTACGGGCACTTGGACTATCTAGGTTACCAAACGGGAACTTGGACTATGTAGGTTAACTAGCGGGCACTTGGACTATCTAGGTTAACGAACGGGCACTTGGACTATGTAGGTTAGCTAACAGGAAGTTGGACTATCTAGGTTAACTAGCGGGCACATGGACGATGCAGATTCCCTAGCGGGCACTTGGACTATGTGGGTACCCTAGCGGGCATTTGGACTATATACGTTACCTAAAGGGCATTTGGACTATATAGGTTCCCTAGCGGGCACTTGGATTATGTAGGTTCCCTTCTTGCACTTGGACCATGTAGGTTTCTAGCGGGCACTTGGACAATGTAGGTTCCCTATCGGGCACTTGGACAATGTAGGTTAACTAGTGGGCGCTAGGACTACGTAGGTGCCCTAGCGGGCATTTGGACTGTATAGATTACCAAGCGTGCACTTGGACTTTGTAGGTTACCTAGCGGGCACTTGTATTACCTAGGTTAACTAGCGGGCACTTGGACTATCTAGGTTAACTAGCGGGCACTTGGACTATATAGGTTACCTAGTGAGTCCTTGGACTATGTAGGTTACCTAGCGGGCACATGGACTATCTAGGTTAACGAACGTGCACTTGGACTATTTAGGTAACCTAGCGGGCACTTGGACAGTCTAGGTTACTTAGCGGTCACTTGGACTATCTAGGTTAACGAATGGGCACTTGGACTATGTAGGTTACCTAGCGGGCACTTGGACTATCGAGGTTAGTTAACAAGAACTTGGAATATCTAGGTTACCTAACGGGCACTTGGACTATGTAGGTTGCTTTACGGGCACTTGGACTATCTAGGTTACCAAACGGGAACTTGGACTATGTAGGTTAACTAGCGGGCACTTGGACTATCTAGGTTAACGAACGGGCACTTGGACTATGTAGGTTAGCTAACAGGAAGTTGGACTATCTAGGTTAACTAGCGGGCACATGGACGATGCAGATTCCCTAGCGGGCACTTGGACTATGTGGGTACCCTAGCGGGCATTTGGACTATATTCGTTACCTAAAGGGCATTTGGACTATATAGGTTCCCTAGCGGGCACTTGGATTATGTAGGTTCCCTTCTTGCACTTGGACCATGTAGGTTTCTAGCGGGCACTTGGACAATGTAGGTTCCCTATCGGGCACTTGGACAATGTAGGTTAACTAGTGGGCGCTAGGACTACGTAGGTGCCCTAGCGGGCATTTGGACTGTATAGATTACCAAGCGCGCACTTAGACTTTCTAGGTTACCTAGCGGGCACTTGTATTATCTAGGTTAACTAGCGGGCACTTGGACTATCTAGGTTAGTTAAAAGGAACTTGGAATATCTAGGTTACCTAACGGGCACTTGGACTATGTAGGTTAACTTGCGAACACTTGGACTATCTAGGTTAACTAGCGGGCACTTGGACAATGCAGGTTTCCTAGCGGGCACTTTGACTATGTAGGTTCCCTAGCGGGCACTTGGACTATATAGGTTCCCTATGGGCACTTGGACAATCTAGGTTCCCTAACGGGCACTTGGACTATGTAGGTTCTCTATCGGGCACTTGGACACTGTAGGTTACCTAGCGGGCACTTGGACTATCTAGGTTAGTTAAAAGGAACTTGGAATATCTAGGTTACCTAAAGGGCACTTGGACTATGTAGGTTACTTTACGGGCACTTGGACTATCTAGGTTACCTAACGGGAACTTGGACTATGTAGGTTAACTAGCGGACACTTGGACTATCTAGGTTAACTAGCGGGCACTTGGACAATGCAGGTTCCCTAGCGGGCACTTTGACTATGTAGGTTCCCTAGCGGGCACTTGGACTATATAGGTTCCCTATGGGCACTTGGACAATCTAGGTTCCCTAACGGGCACTTGGACTATGTAGGTTCTCTATCGGGCACTTGGACTATGTAGGTTCCTCAGCGGGCACTTGGACTATGTAGGTTCCCTATCGGGCACATGGACTATGTATGTTAACAAGCGGGCACTTGGATGATCAAGGATAACTAGCGGGCACTTGGAATATCTTGGTTAACTAGCGGGCACTCGGACTATGTACGTCCCCTAGCGGGCACTTGAACTATTTAGGTTAACTAGAGGGCCCTTGGACTATGTAGGTTAATTAGCGGACACTTGGACAAACTTGGTTAACGAGCGGGCCCTTGGACTATGTAGGTTACCTAGCGGACACTTGGACTATCTAGGTTAGCTAACAGGAACTTGGACTATCTAGGTTACCTAGCGGGCACTTGGACTATCTAGGTTAGCTAACGGGCACTTGGACTATATAGGTTAACTAACGGGCACTTGGATTATGTAGGTTCCCTAGCGGGCACTTAGACTATGTAGGTTTCCTTGCGGGCATTTGGACTATGTAGGTTACCTAGCGAGCACTTGGACTATGTAGGTTCCCTAACGGGCACTTGGACTATGTAGGTTAACTAGCGGTCACGTGGACTATGTAGGCTCCTTAGATGGTACTTGTACTATGTAGGTTACCTATCGCGCACTTTGACTATGTTGGTTATCTAGCGGCACTTAGACTATCCAGGTAACGAAGTGGGCACTTGGACTATGTAGGTTACCAAACGGGCACTTAGACTATCTAGGTTAACGAACGGACACTTGGACTATGTAGGTAACCTAGCGGGCACTTGGACTGTCTAGGTTACATAGCGGGCACTTGGCCTATCTAGGTTAACGAACGGGCACTTGGACTATGTAGGTTAGCTAACCGGCACTTGGACTCTCTAAGTTACCTAGCAGGCACTTGGACTATGTAGGTTACTTATCGGACACTTGGACGATCTAGGTTAACTAGCGGGCACTTGGACTATCTAGGTTAACTAGCGAGCCCTTGGACTATCTTGGTTTACTAACGGGCACTTGGACTATCTAGGATAACTAGCGGGCACTTGGACTATGTAGGTTACCTAGCGGGCACTTGGGTTATCTAGGTTACCTAGAGGGCACATGGACTATGTAGGTTAACTAGAAGGCACTTGGACTATCAAGGATACCTAGCGGGCTCTTGGACTATGTAGGTTACCAGTGGGCACTTGGACTATCTAAGTTAACGAACGTGCACTTGGACTATGTAGGTAACCTAGCGGGCACTTGGACTGTCTAGGTTACCTAGCGGGCACTTGGACTATCTAGGTTAACGAACGGGCAATTGGACTATGTAGGTTAACTAGCGGACACTTCGACTATCTAGGTTAGCTAACGGGTAATTGAAGTATCTAGGTTACCTAGCTCGCACTTGGACTATGTAGGATACCTAGCGGGCACTTGGACTATCTAGGTTACCTAGCAGGCACTTTGACTATCTAGGTTAACTAACGGGCACTTGCACTATGTAGGTTGCTTAGCGAGCACTTTTACTATGTAGGTTCCCTAGCGGGCACTTGGACTATGTAGGTTCCCTAGCGGGTACTTGGACTGTCTAGGTTAACTAGCGGGCAATTGCACTGTCTAGGTTACCTAGTGGGCACATGGACTATGTAGTTTACCTAGCAGGCATTTGGATTATGTAGGTAACCTAGTGGTCACTTGGACTGTCCAGGTTACCTAGCGGGCACTTGGACTATCTAGGTTACCTAGCGGGCACTTGGACTATGTAGGTTCCCTAGCGGGCACTTGGACTATGTAGGTAACCTAGTGGTCACTTGGACTGTCTAGGTTACCTAGCGGGCACTTGGACTATGTAGGTTAACTAGCGGGCACTTGGTCTATGTAGGTTAACTAGCAGGCCCTTGGACTATGTAAGTTAACTAAAGGGCACTTGGACGATCCTGGTTACCTAGCGGGAACTTGGACTATGTAGGTTCTCTAGCGGGCATTTGGACTATATAGATTACCTAGCGTGTACTTGAACTATCTACGTTACCTAGCGGGCACTTGGCCTATATAGGTTAACTAGCAGATACTTGGATTAGCTAGGTTACCAGCGGGCACTTGAACCATGTAGGTTAACTAGTGGGCCCTTAGACGATCTAGGTTAGCTAACGGGCACTTGAACTATGTAGGTTAATTAGCGGGTATTTGGATTATGTAGGTGCCCTATCGGGCATTTGGACTATATAGATTACCTAGCGTGCACTTGAACTATCTACTTTACCTAGCGGGCAATGGCCTATATAGGTTAACTAGCGGATACTTGGATTAGCTAGGTTACCAGCGGGCACTTGAACCATGTAGGTTAACTAGTTGGCCCTTGGACTATCTAGGTTAGCTAACGGGCACTTGGACAATGTAGGTTCCCTAGCGAGCACTTGGATTACGTAAGTTCCCTATCGGTCACTTGGACTAGGTACGTTACTAGCGGGCATTTGGACTATGTAGGTTACCTAGCGGATACTTGGACTATGTAGGTTCCCTATGAGGGACTTGGA
This sequence comes from Tenrec ecaudatus, assembly GCF_050624435.1. Taxonomy (NCBI): domain Eukaryota; kingdom Metazoa; phylum Chordata; class Mammalia; order Afrosoricida; family Tenrecidae; genus Tenrec; species Tenrec ecaudatus. Next base: position 195,915 of record NW_027459559.1, on the reverse strand, counting down.
CAATGTAGGTTAACTAGCGGGCACTAGGACTATGTAGGTTACCTAGCGGGCCCTTGGACTATGTAAGTTAAGTAGCGGGCACTTGGACTATCTAGGTTAACTAGCGGGCCCTTGGACTATGTAGGTTAACTAGCGGGCACTTTGACGATCTAGGTTAGCAAACAGGCACGTGGATTTTGTAGGTTACCTAGCAGGCACTTGGACTGTCTAAGATAACGAACGGGCACTTGGACTATGTAGGTTACCTAGCGGGCACTGGGACGATCTATGTTAGCTAACTGGCACTTAGACAATCTAAGTTACCTAGCGAGCACTTGGACTATGTAGGTTACCTCGCGGGCCCTTCGACTATGTAGATTACCTAGCGGGCACTTGGACTATCTAGGTTAACGAACGGGCACTTGGACTATGTAGGTTAGCTAACAGGAACTTGGACTATCTAGGTTAACTAGCGGGCACTTGGACGATGCAGGTTCCCTAGCGGGCACTTGGACTATGTGGGTACCCTAGATGGCATTTGTACTATATAGGTTACCTAAAGGGCATTTGGACTATGTAGGTTCCCTAGCGGGCACTTGGATTATGTAGGTTACCTTCTTGCACTTGGACTATGTAGGTTTCTAGCGGGCACTTGGACAATGTAGGTTCCCTATCGGGCACTTGGACAATGTAGGTTAACTAGCGGGCGCTAGGACTATATAGGTGCCCTAGCGGGCATTTGGACTATATAGATTACCAAGCGCGCACTTGGACTTTGTAGGTTACCTAGCGGGCACTTGGACTATCTAGGTTAAGTAGCGGGCACTTGGACTATCTAGGTTAACTTCCGGGCCCTTGGACTATGTAGGTTAACTAGCGGGCCCTTTGACAATCTAGGTTAGCAGACGGGCACTTGGACTATGTAGGTTACCTAGCAGGCACTTGGACTGTCTAGGTTACCTAACGGGCACTTGAACTATCTAGGTTAACGAATGGGCATTTGTACTTTGTATGTTAGCTAACAGGAACTTGGACTATCTAGGTTAACGAACGGGCACTTGGACTATGTAGGTTACCTAGCGCGACTTGGACTATGTAGGTTAGCTAACAGGAACTTGGACTATCTAGGTTAACGAAGTAGGTTAGCTAACAGGAACTTGGACTATCTAGGTTAACGAACCGGCCCTTGGACTATGTAGGTTACCTAGCGCAACTTGGACTATGTAGGTTAGCTAACAGGAACTTGGACTATCTAGGTTAACTAGCGGGCACTTGGACTATATAGGTTACCTAGTGGGCCCTTGGACTATGTAGGTTACCTAGCGGGCACATGGACTATCTAGGTTAACGAATGTGCACTTGGACTATTTAGGTAACCTAGCGGGCACTTGGACAGTCTAGGTTACTTAGCGGTCACTTGGACTATCTAGGTTAACGAATGGGCACTTGGACTATGTAGGTTACCTAGCGGGCACTTGGACTATCGAGGTTAGTTAACAGGAACTTGGAATATCTAGGTTACATAACGGGCACTTGGACTATGTAGGTTACTTTACGGGCACTTGGACTATCTAGGTTACCAAACGGGAACTTGGACTATGTAGGTTAACTAGCGGGCACTAGGACTATCTAGGTTAACGGACGGGCACTTGGACTATGTAGGTTAGCTAACAGGAAGTTGGACTATCTAGGTTAACTAGCGAGCACATGGACGATGCAGATTCCCTAGCGGGCACTTGGACTATGTGGGTACCCTAGCGGGCATTTGGACTATATACGTTACCTAAAGGGCATTTGGACTATATAGGTTCCCTAGCGGGCACTTGGATTATGTAGGTTCCCTTCTTGCACTCGGACCATGTAGGTTTCTAGCGGGCACTTGGACAATGTAGGTTTCCTAGCGGGCACTTGGACTATATAGGTTCCCTAAAGGGCACTTGGAATATGTAGGTTCCCTAGCAGGCACTAGGACTATGAAGGTTCCCTAGCGGGCACTTGGACTATGTATGTTCCCTAACAGGCCCTATGACTATGTAAGTTCCCTAGAGGGCACTTCGACTATGTGGCTTCCCTAGCGGGCATTTGGACTATCTAGGTTACCTAACGGGCACTTGGACTATGTGGGTACCCTAGCGAGCCCTTGGACAATGTAGGTTAACTAGCGGGCGCTAGGACTATGTAGGTTACGGAGCGGGCCCTTGGACTATGTAGGTTAACAAGCGGGCACTTTGACTATCTAGGTTAACTAGCGGGCCCATTGACTATCTAGGTTAACTAGGGGCCTTTGACAATCTAGGTTAGCAAACGGGCACTTGGACTATGTAGGTTACCTAGCGGGCACTTGGACTATGTGGGTACCCTAGCGGGCATTTGGACTATCTAGGTTACCTAACGGGCACATGGACTATGTGGGTACCCTAGCGGGCACTTGGACAATGTAGGTTAACTAGCGGGCGCTAGGACTATGTAGGTTACCTAGCGGGCACTTGGACTGAGTAGGTTAACTAGCAGGCACTTGGACAATCAAGGTTACCTAGAAGGCACTTGGACTATGTACGTTTCCTAGCGGGCACTTGGATTATCTATGTTAACTAACGGGCACATGGACTATGTAGGTTCCCTAGCGGGCACTTGGACTATGTAGGTTAACTAGCGGGCCCTTGGACTATCTAGGTTACCTAACGGGTACTTGGACTATCTAAGTTACCTAGAGGGCACTTGGACTATTTAGATTAACTAGCGGACACTTGGAAGATCTAGGTTTACTAGCGGGCACTTGGACAATCTAGGTTACCTAGCTGGCCCTTGGACTATGTAGGTTAACTAGCAGGTACTTGGACTATCAGGTTAACTAGCGATCACTTGGACTATGTAGGTAACCTAGCGGGAACGTGGACTATCTAGGTTACCTAGCGGGCAATTGGACTATGTAGGTTACCTAACAGGCAATTGGACTATCTAGGTTACCTAACGGGCCCTTGGATTATCTAGGCTAACTAGCGGGCACATGGACTATCTAGGTTACCTAGCGGGCCCTTGGACTATGTAGGTTACCTAGCGGGCACTTGGACTATCTAGGATAACGATTGGGCACTTGGACTATGTAGGTTACCTAGCGGGCACTTGGACTATCTAGGTTAGTTAACAGGAACTTGGAATATCTATGTTACCTAGCGGGCACTTGGACTATGTAGGTTACCTTGCGGGCACTTGTATTATGTAGGTTACCTTGCGGGCACTTGGACTATCTAGGTTACCTAACGGGAACTTGGACTATGTAGGTTAACTAGAGGACACTTGGACGATGTATGTTAACTAGCGGGCACTTGGACTATGTAGGTTAACTAGCGGGCACTTTGACGATCTATGTTAACTAGCGGGCACTTGGACTATGTAGGTTACCTAGCAGGCACTTGGACTGTCTAGGTAACCTAGCTGGCTCTTGGACTATCTAGGTTAACGAACGGGCACTTAGACTATGTAGGTTACCTAGCGGGCACTTGGACTATCTAGGTTAACGAACGGGCACTTGGACTATGTAGGTTAGCTAACAGGAACTTGGACTATCTAGTTTAACTAGCGGGCACTTGAACGATGCAGGTTCCCTAGCTGGCACTTTGACTATGTAGGTGCCCTAGCAGGCACTTGGACTATGTGGGTACCCTAGCGGGCATTTGGACTATCTAGGATACCTAACGGGCATTTGGACTACGTAGGTTCCCTAGCGGGCACTTGGATTATGTAGGTTCCCTTCTTGCACTTGGACTATGTAGGTTACTAGCGGGCATTTGAACTATGTAGGTTACCTAGTAGGCACTTGGAATATGTAGATTCCCTATCGGGCACTTGGACAATGTAGGTTAATTAGTGGGCGCTAGGACTATGTAGGTTACCTAGCGGGCCCTTGGACTATGTAGGTTAACTAGCGGGCACTTGGACTATCTAGGTTAACTAGCGGACACTTGGACGAACTAGGTTAACGAGCGAGCCCTTGGACTATGTAGGTTACCTAGCGGGCACTTGGACTATCTAGGTTAGCTAACAGAAACTTGGACTATCTAGGTTACCTAGCGGACACCTGGAATATGTAGGTTAAGTAGCGGGCACTTGGACTATATAGGTTAACATGCGGGCACTTAGACTGTAGGTTAACTAGCGGGCACATGGACGTACTAGGTTAACTAGCAGGCACTTGGATGATATCGCTTAACTAGCGGGCACTTGGATTATCTAGGTTAGCTAGCTGGCACTTGAAGTATGTAGGTTAACTAGTGGGCCCTTAGACGATCTAGGTTTGCTAACAGGCACTTGGACTATGTAGGTTAATTAGCGGGTATTTGGATTTTGTAGGTACCCTAGCGGGCATTTGGACTATATAGATTACCTAGCATGCACTTGAACTATCTACGTTACCTAGCGGGCAATGGCCTATATAGGTTAACTAGCGGATACTTGGATTAGCTAGGTTACCAGCGGGCACTTGAACCATGTAGGTTAACTAGTTGGCCCTTGGACTATCTAGGTTAGCTAACGGGCACTTGGACTATGTAGGTTCCCTAGCGAGCACTTGGATTATGTAAGTTCCCTATCGGTCACTTGGACTAGGTACGTTACTAGTGGGCATTTGGACTATGTAGGTTACCTAGCAGATACTTGGACTATGTAGGTTCCCTATGAGGGACTTGGACTATGTAGGTTAACTAGCGGGCACTAGGACTATGTAGGTTACCTAACGGGCCCTTGGACTATGTAAGTTAAGTAGCGGGCACTTGGACAATCTAGGTTAACTAGCGGGCCCTTGGAATATGAAGGTTAACTAGCGGGCACTTTGACGATCTAGGTTAGCAAACAGGCACGTGGACTATGTAGGTTACCTAGCAGGCACTTGGACTGTCTAAGATAACGAACGGGCACTTGGACTATGTAGGTTACCTAGCGGGCACTTGGACTATCTATGTTAGCTAACTGGCACTTAGACAATCTAAGTTACCTAGCGAGCACTTGGACTATGTAGGTTACCTCGCGGGCCCTTGGACTATGTAGATTACCTAGGGGGCACTTGGACTATCTAGGTTAACGAACGGGCACTTGGACTATGTAGGTTAGCTAACAGGAAGTTGGACTATCTAGGTTAACTAGCGGGCACTTGGACGATGCAGGTTCCCAAGCGGACACTTGGACTATGTGGGTACCCTAGCGGGCATTTGGACTATATAGGTTACCTAAAGGGCATTTGGACTATTTGGTTCCCTAGCGGGCACTTGGATTATGTAGGTTCCCTTCTTGCACTTGGACTATGTAGGTTTCTAGCGGGCACTTGGACAATGTAGGTTCCCTATCGGGCACTTGGACAATGTAGGTTAAATAGCGGGCGCTAGAACTACATAGGTGCCCTAGCGGGCATTTGGACTATATAGATTACCAAGCGCGCACTTGGACTTTGTAGGTTACCTAGCGGGCACTTGGACTATCTAGGTTAACTAGCGGGCACTTGGACTATCTAGGTTAACTAGCGGGCCCTTGGACTATGTAGGTTAACTAGCGGGCCCTTTGACGATCTAGGTTAGCAAACAGGCACTTGGACTATGTAGGTTACCTAGCAGGCACTTGGACTGTCTAGGTTACCTAGCGGGCACTTGAACTATCTAGGTAAACGAATGGGCATTTGTACTATGTATGTTAGCTAACAGGAACTTGGACTATCTAGGTTAACGAACGGGCACTTGGACTATGTAGGTTACCTAGCGCGACTTGGACTATGTAGGTTAGCTAACAGAAACTTGGACTATCTAGGTTAACGAAGTAGGTTAGCTAACAGGAACTTGGACTATCTATGTTAACGAACGGGCCCTTGGACTATGTAGGTTACCTAGCGCGACTTGGACTATGTAGGTTAGCTAACAGGAACTTGGACTATCTAGGTTAACTAGCGGGCACTTGGACTATATAGGTTACCTAGTGGGTCCTTGGACTATGTAGGTTACCTAGCGGGCACATGGACTATCTAGGTTAACGAACGTGCACTTGGACTATTTAGGTAACATAGCGGGCACTTGGACAGTCTAGGTTACTTAGCGGTCACTTGGACTATCTAGGTTAACGAATGGGCACTTGGACTATGTAGGTTACCTAGCGGGCACTTGGACTATCGAGGTTAGTTAACAGGAACTTGGAATATCTAGGTTACCTAACGGGCACTTGGACTATGTAGGTTACTTTACGGGCACTTGGACTATCTAGGTTACCAAACGGGAACTTGGACTATGTAGGTTAACTAGCGGGCACTTGGACTATCTAGGTTAACGAACGGGCACTTGGACTATGTAGGTTAGCTAACAGGAAGTTGGACTATCTAGGTTAACTAGCGGGCACATGGACGATGCAGATTCCCTAGCGGGCACTTGGACTATGTGGGTACCCTAGCGGGCATTTGGACTATATACGTTACCTAAAGGGCATTTGGACTATATAGGTTCCCTAGCGGGCACTTGGATTATGTAGGTTCCCTTCTTGCACTTGGACCATGTAGGTTTCTAGCGGGCACTTGGACAATGTAGGTTCCCTATCGGGCACTTGGACAATGTAGGTTAACTAGTGGGCCCTAGGACTACGTAGGTGCCCTAGCGGGCATTTGGACTATATAGATTACCAAGCGTGCACTTGGACACTGTAGGTTACCTAGCGGGCACTTGTATTATCTAGGTTAACTAGCGGGCACTTGGACTATCTAGGTTAACTAGCGGGCCCTTGGACTATGTAGGTTAACTAGCGGGCCCTTTGACGATCTAGGTTAGCAAATGGGCACTTGGACTATGTAGATTACCTAGCAGGCACTTGGACTGTCTAGGTTACCTAGCGGGCACTTGAACTATCTAGGTTAACGAACGGACACTTGTACTATGTATGTAAGCTAACAGGAACTTGGACTATCTAGGTTAACGAACGGGCACTTGGACTATGGAGGTTATCTAGTGGGCACTTGGACTATCTAGGTTAGCTAACGGGTACTTGGACTATCTAGGTTAGTAAACCGGAACTTGGAATATCTAAGTTACCTAGCGGGCACTTGGACTATGTAGGTTACCTTGCGGGCACGTGGCCTATCTAGGTTACCTAACGGGAACTTGGACTATGTAGGTTTACTAGCGGACACTTGGACGAACTAGGTTAACTAGCGGGCATTTGGACAATGCTGGTTCCCTAGCGGGCACTTGAACTATATAGGTAAATTAGCGGCCACTTGGACTATGGAGGTTACCTAGCGGGCACTTGCACTGTCTAGGTTACCTAATGGGCACTGGGACTATGTAGGTTAGCTAACAGGAACTTGGACTATCTAGGTTAACTAGCGGGCACTTGGACTATATAGGTTACCTAGCGGGCCCTTGGACTATGTAGCTTACCTAGCGGGGACTTGGACTATCTAGGTTAACGAACGTGCACTTGGACTATTTAGGTAACCGAGCGGGCACTTGGACAGTCTAGGTTACTTAGCGGTCACTTGGACTATCTAGGTTAACGAATGGGCACTTGGACTATGTAGGTTACCTAGCGGGCACTTGGACTATCTAGGTTAGTTAAAAGGAACTTGGAATATCTAGGTTACCTAACGGGCACTTGGACTATGTAGGTTACTTTACGGGCACTTGGACTATCTAGGTTACCTAACGGGAACTTGGACTATGTAGGTTAACTAGCGGACACTTGGACTATCTACGTTAACTAGCGGGCACTTGGACAATGCAGGTTCCCTAGCGGGCACTTTGACTATGTAGGTTCCCTAGCGGGCACTTGGACTATATAGGTTCCCTATGGGCACTTGGACAATCTAGGTTCCCTAACGGGCACTTGGACTATGTAGGTTCTCTATCGGGCACTTAGACTATGTAGGTTCCTCAGCGGGCACTTGGACTATGTAGGTTCCCTATCGGGCACATGGACTATGTATGTTAACAAGCGGGCACTTGGATGATCAAGGATAACTAGCGGGCACTTGGAATATCTTGGTTAACTAGCGGGCACTCGGAGTATGTACGTCCCCTAGCGGGCACTTGAACTATCTAGGTTAACTAGAGGGCCCTTGGACTATGTAGGTTAATTAGCGGACACTTGGACGAACTTGGTTAACGAGCGGGCCCTTGGACTATGTAGGTTACCTAGCGGACACTTGGACTATCTAGGTTAGCTAACAGGAACTTGGACTATCTAGGTTACCTAGCGGGCACTTGGACTATCTAGGTTAGCTAACGGGCACTTGGACTATATAGGTTAACTAACGGGCACTTGGATTATGTAGGTTCCCTAGCGGGCACTTAGACTATGTAGGTTTCCTTGCGGGCATTTGGACTATGTAGGTTACCTAGCGAGCACTTGGACTATGTAGGTTCCCTAACGGGCACTTGGACTATGTAGGTTAACTAGCGGTCACGTGGACTATGTAGGCTCCCAAAAGGTACTTGTACTATGTAGGTTACCTATCGCGCAATTTGACTATGTTGGTTATCTAGCGGGCACTTAGACTATCCAGGTAACGAAGCGGGCACTTGGACTTTGTAGGTTACCAAACGGGCACTTGGACTATCTAGGTTAACGAACGGACACTTGGACTATGTAGGTAACCTAGCGGGCACTTGGACTGTCTAGGTTACATAGCGGGCACTTGGCCTATCTAGGTTAACGAACGGGCACTTGGACTATGTAGGTTAGCTAACAGGCACTTGGACTCTCTAAGTTACCTAGCAGGCACTTGGACTATGTAGGTTGCTTATCGGACACTTGGACGATCTAGGTTAACTAGCGGGCACTTGGACTATCTAGGTCAACTAGTGAGCCCTTGGACTATCTAGGTTTACTAACGGGCACTTGGACTATCTAGGATAACAAGCGGGCACTTGGACTATGAAGGTTACCTAGCGGGCACTTGGGTTATCTAGGTTACCTAGAGGGCACATGGACTATGTAGGTTAACTAGAAGGCACTTGGACTATCAAGGATACCTAGCGGGCTCTTGGACTATGTAGGTTACCAGTGGGCACTTGGTCTATCTAGGTTAACGAACGTGCACTTGGACTATGTAGGTAACCTAGCGGGCACTTGGACTGTCTAGGTTACCTAGCGAGCACTTGGACTATCTAGGTTAACGAACGGGCAATTGGACTATGTAGGTTAACTAGCGGACACTTCAACTATCTAGGTTAGCTAACGGGTAATTGAACTATCTAGGTTACCTAGCTCACACTTGGACTATGTAGGTTACCTAGCGGGCACTTGGACTATCTAGGTTACCTAGCAGGCACTTTGACTATCTAGGTTAACTAACGGGCACTTGCACTATGTAGGTTGCTTAGCGAGCACTTGGACTATGTAGGTTCCCTAGCGGGCACTTGGACTATGTAGGTTCCCTAGCGGGTACTTGGACTGTCTAGGTTAACTAGCGGGAAATTGCACTGTCTAGGTTACCTAGTGTGCACATGGACTATGTAGTTTACCTAGCAGGCACTTGGATTATGTAGGTAACCTAGTGGTCACTTGGACTGTCTAGGTTACCTAGCGGGCACTTGGACTATCTAGGTTACCTAGCGGGCACTTGGACTATGTAGGTTCCCTAGCGGGCACTTGGACTATGTAGGTAACCTGGTGGTCACTTGGACTGTCTAGGTTATCTAGCGGGCACTTGGACTATGTAGGTTAACTAGCGGGCACTTGGTCTATGTAGGTTAACTAGCAGGCCCTTGGACTATATAAGTTAACTAAAGGGCACTTGGACGATCCTGGTTACGTAGCGGGAACTTGGACTATGTAGGTTCTCTAGCGGGCATTTGGACTATATAGATTACTTAGCGTGTACTTGAACTATCTAAGTTACCTAGCGGGCACTTGGCCTATATAGGTTAACTAGCGGATACTTGGATTAGCTAGGTTACCAGCGGGTACTTGAACCATGTAGGTTAACTAGTGGGCCCTTAGACGATCTAGGTTAGTTAACGGGCACTTGGACTATGTGGTTAATTAGCGGGTATTTGGATTATGTAGGTGCCCTAGCGGGCATTTGGACTATATAGATTACCTAGCGTGCACTTGAACTATCTACGTTACCTAGCGGGTAATGGCCTATATAGGTTAACTAGCGGATACTTGGATTAGCTAGGTTACCAGCGGGCACTTGAACCATGTAGGTTAACTAGTTGGCCCTTGGACTATCTAGGTTAGCTAACGGGCACTTGGACTATGTAGGTTCCCTAGCGAGCACTTGGATTATGTAAGTTCCCTATCGGTCACTTGGACTATGTACGTTACTAGCGGGCATTTGGACTATGTAGGTTACCTAGCGGATACTTGGACTATGTAGGTTCCCTATGAGGGACTTGGACAATGTAGGTTAACTAGCGGGCACTAGGACTATGTAGGTTACCTAGCGGGCCCTTGGACTATGTAAGTTAAGTAGCGGGCACTTGGACTATCTAGGTTAACTAGCGGGCCCTTGGACTATGTAGGTTAACTAGCGGGCACTTTGACGATCTAGGTTAGCAAACAGGCACGTGGACTATGTAGGTTACCTAGCAGGCACTTGGACTGTCTAAGATAACGAACGGGCACTTGGACTATGTAGGTTACCTAGCGGGCACTTGGACTATCTATGTTAGCTAACTGGCACTTAGACAATCTAAGTTACCTAGCGAGCACTTGGACTATGTAGGTTACCTCGCGGGCCCTTGGACTATGTAGATTACCTAGCGGGCACTTGGACTATCTAGGTTAACGAACGGGCACTTGGACTATGTAGGTTAGCTAACAGGAACTTGGACTATCTAGGTTAACTAGCGGACACTTGGACGATGCAGGTTCCCTAGCGGGCACTTGGACTATGTGGGTACCCTAGCGGGCATTTGGACTATATACGTTACCTAAAGGGCATTTGGACTATGTAGGTTCCCTAGCGGGCACTTGGATTATGTAGGTTCCCTTCTTGCACTTGGACTATGTAGGTTTCTAGCAGGCACATGGACAATGTAGGTTCCCTATCGGGCACTTGGTCAATGTAGGTTAACTAGCGGGCGCTAGGACTACATAGGTGCCCTAGCGGGCATTTGGACTATATAGATTACCAAGCGCGCACTTGGACTTTGTAGGTTACCTAGCGGGCACTTGGACTATCTAGGTTAACTAGCGGGCACTTGGGCTATCTAGGTTAACTAGCGGGCCCTTGGACTATGTAGCTTAACTAGCGGGCCCTTTGACGATCTAGGTTAGCAAACGGGCACTTGGACTATGTAGGTTACCTAGCAGGCACTTGGACTGTCTAGGTTACCTAACGGGCACTTGAACTATCTAGGTAAACGAATGGGCACTTGTACTATGTATGTTAGCTAACAGGAACTTGGACTATCTAGGTTAACGAACGGGCACTTGGACTATGTAGGTTACCTAGCGCGACTTGGACTATGTAGGTTAGCTAACAGGAACTTGTACTATCTAGGTTAACTAGCGGGCACTTGGACTATATAGGTTACCTAGTGGGCCCTTGGACTATGTAGGTTACCTAGCGGGCACTTGGACTATCTAGGTTAACGAACGTGCAATTGGACTATTTAGGTAACCTAGCGGGCACTTGGACAGTCTAGGTTACTTAGCGGTCACTTGGACTATCTAGGTTAACGAATGGGCACTTGGACTATGTAGGTTACCTAGCGGGCACTTGGACTATCGAGGTTAGTTAACAGGAACTTGGAATATCTAGGTTACCTAACGGGCACTTGGACTATGTAGGTTACTTTACGGGCACTTGGACTATCTAAGTTACCAAACGGGAACTTGGACTATGTAGGTTAACTAGCGGGCACTTGGACTATCTAGGTTAACGAACGGGCACTTGGACTATGTAGGTTAGCTAACAGGAAGTTGGACTATCTAGGTTAACTAGCGGGCACATGGACGATACAGATTCCCTAGCGGGCACTTGGGCTATGTGGGTACCCTAGCGGGCATTTGGACTATATACGTTACCTAAAGGGCATTTGGACTATATAGGTTCCCTAGCGGGCACTTGGATTATGTAGGTTCCCTTCTTGCACTTGGACCATGTAGGTTTCTAGCGGGCACTTGGACAATGTAGGATCCCTATCGGGCACTTGGACAATGTAGGTTAACTAGTGGGCGCTAGGACTACATAGGTGCCCTAGCGGGCATTTGGACTATATAGATTACCTAGCGTGCACTTGGACTTTGTAGGTTAACCTAGCGGGCACTTGTATTATCTAGGTTAACTAGCGGGCACTTGGACTATCTAGGTTAACTAGCGGGCCCTTGGACTATGTAGGTTAACTAGCGGGCCCTTTGACGATCTAGGTTAGCAAATGGGCACTTGGACTATGTAGGTTACCTAGCAGGCACTTGGACTGTCTAGGTTACCTAGCGGGCACTTGAACTATCTAGGTTAACGAACGGGCACTTGTACTATGTATGTAAGCTAACAGGAACTTGGACTATCTAGGTTAACGAACGGGCACTTGGACTATGGAGGTTACCTAGCGGGCACTTGGACTATCTAGGTTAGCTAACGGGTACTTGGACTATCTAGGTTACCTAGCGGGCACTTGGACTATGTAGGTTACCTAGCGGGCACTTGGACTATCTAGGTTACCTAACGGGCACTAGGACTATGCAGGTAACCTAGCGGGCACTTGGACTTTCTAGGTTACCTAGATGGCACTTGGACTATGTAGGTTACCTAGCGGGCACTTGGACTATCTAGGTTAACAAACGGGCACGTGGACTATGTAGGTAACCTAACGGGCACTTGCACTATCTAAGCTACCTAGCGGGAACTTGGAATATGTAGGTCACCTAGCGGGCACTTGGACTATAGGTTAACTAGCGAGCACTTGGACTATATAGGTTACCTAGCGGGCTCTTGGACTATGTAGGTTACCTAGCGCGACTTGGACTATCTAAGTTAACGAACGTGCACTTGGACTATGTAGGTAACCTTGCGGGCACTTGGACAGTATAGGTTACCTAGCGGGCACTTGGACTATCTAGGTTAACGAATGGGCACTTGGACTATGTAGGTTACCTAGCGGGCACTTGGACTATCGAGGTTAGTTAACAGGAACTTGGAATATCTAGGTTACCTAATGGGCACTTGGACTATGTAGGTTACTTTACGGGCACTTGGACTATCTAAGTTACCAAACGGGAACTTGGACTATGTAGGTTAACTAGCGGGCACTTGGACTATCTAGGTTAACGAACGGGCACTTGGACTATGTAGGTTAGCTAACAGGAAGTTGGACTATCTAGGTTAACTAGCGGGCACATGGACGATACAGATTCCCTAGCGGGCACTTGGACTATGTGGGTACCCTAGCGGGCATTTGGACTATATACGTTACCTAAAGGGCATTTGGACTATATAGGTTCCCTAGCGGGCACTTGGATTATGTAGGTTCCCTTCTTGCACTTGGACCATGTAGGTTTCTAGCGGGCACTTGGACAATGTAGGATCCCTATCGGGCACTTGGACAATGTAGGTTAACTAGTGGGCGCTAGGACTACATAGGTGCCCTAGCGGGCATTTGGACTATATAGATTACCTAGCGTGCACTTGGACTTTGTAGGTTAACCTAGCGGGCACTTGTATTATCTAGGTTAACTAGCGGGCACTTGGACTATCTAGGTTAACTAGCGGGCCCTTGGACTATGTAGGTTAACTAGCGGGCCCTTTGACGATCTAGGTTAGCAAATGGGCACTTGGACTATGTAGGTTACCTAGCAGGCACTTGGACTGTCTAGGTTACCTAGCGGGCACTTGAACTATCTAGGTTAACGAACGGGCACTTGTACTATGTATGTAAGCTAACAGGAACTTGGACTATCTAGGTTAACGAACGGGCACTTGGACTATGGAGGTGACCTAGCGGGCACTTGGACTATCTAGGTTAGCTAACGGGTACTTGGACTATCTAGGTTACCTAGCGGGCACTTGGACTATGTAGGTTACCTAGCGGGCACTTGGACTATCTAGGTTACCTAACGGGCACTAGGACTATGCAGGTAACCTAGCGGGCACTTGGACTGTCTAGGTTACCTAGCTGGCACTTGGACTATGTAGGTTACCTAGCGGGCACTTGGACTATCTAGGTTAACAAACGGGCACGTGGACTATGTAGGTAACCTAACGGGCACTTGCACTATCTAAGCTACCTAGCGGGAACTTGGAATATGTAGGTCACCTAGCGGGCACTTGGACTATAGGTTAACTAGCGAGCACTTGGACTATATAGGTTACCTAGCGGGCCCTTGGACTATGTAGGTTACCTAGCGCGACTTGGACTATCTAAGTTAACGAACGTGCACTTGGACTATGTAGGTAACCTTGCGGGCACTTGGACAGTATAGGTTACCTAGCGGGCACTTGGACTATCTAGGTTAACGAATGGGCACTTGGACTATGTAGGTTACCTAGCGGGCACTTGGACTATCTAGGTTAGTAAACCGGAACTTGGAATATCTAGGTTACCTAGCGGGCACTTGGACTATGTAGGTTACCTTGCGGGCACGTGGCCTATCTAGGTTACCTAACGGGAACTTGGACTATGTAGGATTACTAGCGGACACTTGGACGAACTAGGTTAACTAGCGGGGATTTGGACAATGCAGGTTCCCTAGCGGGCACTTGGACTATATAGGTAAATTAGCGGGCACTTGGACTATGGAGGTTACCTAGCGGGCACTTACACTGTCTAGGTTACCTAACGGGCACTGCGACTATGTAGGTTAGCTAACAGGAACTTGGACTATCTAGGTTAACTAGCGGGCACTTGGACTATATAGGTTACCTAGCGGGCCCTTGGACTATGTAGCTTACCTAGCGGGCACTTGGACTATCTAGGTTAACGAACGTGCACTTGGACTATTTAGGTAACCTAGTGGGCACTTGGACAGTCTAGGTTACTTAGCGGTCACTTGGACTATCTAGGTTAACGAATGGGCACTTGGACTATGTAGGTTACCTAGCGGGCACTTGGACTATCTAGGTTAGTTAAAAGGAACTTGGAATATCTAGGTTACCTAACGGGCACTTGGACTATGTAGGTTACTTTACGGGCACTTGGACTATCTAGGTTACCTAACGGGAACTTGGACTATGTAGGTTAACTAGCGAACACTTGGACTATCTTGGTTAACTAGCGGGCACTTGGACAATGCAGGTTCCCTAGCGGGCACTTTGACTATGTAGGTTCCCTAGCGGGCACTTGGACTATATAGGTTCCCTATGGGCACTTGGACAATCTCGGTTCCCTAACAGGCACTTGGACTATGTAGGTTCTCTATCGGGCACTTGGACTATATAGGTTACCTAGCGGGCACTTGGACTATCTAGGTTAGTTAAAAGGAACTTGGAATATCTAGGTTACCTAACGGGCACTTGGACTATGTAGGTTACTTTACCGGCACTTGGACTATCTAGGTTACCTAACGGGAACTTGGACTATGTAGGTTAACTAGCAGACACTTGGACTATCTAGGTTAACTAGCGGGCACTTGGACAATGCAGGTTCCCTAGCGGGCACTTGGACAATCTAGGTTCCCTAATGGGCACTTGGACTATGTAGGTTCTCTATCGGGCACTTGGACTATGTAGGTTCCTCAGCGGGCACTTGGACTATGTAGGTTCCCTATCGGGCACATGGACTATGTATGTTAACAAGCGGGCACTTGGATGATCAAGGATAACTAGCGGGCACTTGGACTATCTTGGTTAACTAGCGGGCACTCCGACTATGTACGTCCCCTAGCGGGCACTTGAACTATCTAGGTTAACTAGAGGGCCCTTGGACTATGTAGGTTAATTAGCGGACACTTGGATGAACTTGGTTAACGAGCGGGCCCTTGGACTATGTAGGTTACCTAGAGGACACTTGGACTCTCTAGGTTAGCTAACAGGAACTTGGACTATCTAGGTTACCTAGCGGGCACTTGGACTATCTAGGTTAGCTAACGGGCACTTGGACTATATAGGTTAACTAACGGGCACTTGGATTATGTAGGTTCCCTAGCGGGCACTTAGACTATGTAGGTTTCCTTGCGGGCATTTGGACTATGTAGGTTACCTAGCGAGCACTTGGACTATGTAGGTTCCCTAACGGGCACTTGGACTATGTAGGTTAACTAGCGGTCACGTGGACTATGTAGGCTCCCTAGAAGGTACTTGTACTATGTAGGTTACATATCGCGCACTTTGACTATGTTGGTTATCTAGCGGGCACTTAGACTATCCAGGTAACGAAGCGGGCACTTGGACTATGTAGGTTACCAAAAGGGCACTTGGACTATCTAGGTTAACGAACGGACACTTGGACTATGTAGGTAACCTAGCGGGCACTTGGACTGTCTAGGTTACATAGCGGGCACTTGGCCTATCTAGGTTAACGAACGGGCACTTGGACTATGTAGGTTAGCTAACAGGCACTTGGACTCTCTAAGTTACCTAGCAGGCACTTGGACTATGTAGGTTACTTATCGGACACTTGGACGATCTAGGTTAACTAGCGGGCACTTGGACTATCTAGGTTAACTAGCGAGCCCTTGGACTATCTAGGTTTACTAACGGGCACTTGGACTATCTAGGATAACTAGCGGGCACTTGGACTATGTAGGTTACCTAGCGGGCACTTGGGTTATCTAGGTTACCTAGAGGGCACATGGACTATGTAGGTTAACTAGAAGGCACTTGGACTATCAAGGATACCTAGCGGGCTCTTGGACTATGTAGGTTACCAGTGGGCACTTGGACTATCTAGGTTAACGAACGTGCACTTGGACTATGTAGGTAACCTAGCGGGCACTTGGACTGTCTAGGTTACCTAGCGGGCACTTGGACTATCTAGGTTAACGAACGGGCAATTGGACTATGTAGGTTAACTAGCGGACACTTCGACTATCTAGGTTAGCTAACGGGCAATTGGACTATCTAGGTTACCTAGCTCGCACTTGGACTATGTAGGTTACCTAGCGGGCACTTGGACTATCTAGGTTACCTAGCAGGCACTTTGACTATCTAGGTTAACTAAGGGGCACTTGCACTATGTAGGTTGCTTAGCGAGCACTTTGACTATGTAGGTTCCCTAGCGGGCACTTGGACTATGTAGGTTCCCTAGCGGGTACTTGGACTGTTTAGGTTAACTAGCGGGCAATTGCACTGTCTAGGTTACCTAGTGGGCACATGGACTATGTAGTTTACCTAGCAGGCACTTGGATTATGTAGGTAACCTAGTGGTCACTTGGACTGTCTAGGTTACCTAGCGGGCACTTGGACTATGTAGGTAACCTTGCGGGCACTTGGACAGTATAGGTTACCTAGCGGGCACTTGGACTATCTAGGTTAACGAATGGGCACTTGGACTATGTAGGTTGCCTAGCGGGCACTTGGACTATCTAGGTTAGTAAACCGGAACTTGGAATATCTAGGTTACCTAGCGGGCACTTGGACTATGTAGGTTACCTTGCGGGCACGTGGCCTATCTAGGTTACCTAACGGGAACTTGGACTATGTAGGATTACTAGCGGACACTTGTACGAACTAGGTTAACTAGCGGGCATTTGGACAATGCAGGTTCCCTAGCGGGCACTTGGACTATATAGGTAAATTAGCGGGCACTTGGACTATGGAGGTTACCTAGCGGGCACTTACACTGTCTAGGTTACCTAACGGGCACTGCGACTATGTAGGTTAGCTAACAGGAACTTGGACTATCTAGGTTAACTAGCGGGCACTTGGACTATATAGGTTACCTAGCGGGCCCTTGGACTATGTAGCTTACCTAGCGGGCACTTGGACTATCTAGGTTAACGAACTTCCACTTGGACTATTTAGGTAACCTAGCGGGCACTTGGACAGTCTAGGTTACTTAGCGGTCACTTGGACTATCTAGGTTAACGAATGGGCACTTGGACTATGTAGGTTACCTAGCGGGCACTTGGACTATCTAGGTTAGTTAAAAGGAACTTGGAATATCTAGGTTACCTAACGGGCACTTGGACTATGTAGGTTACTTTACGGGCACTTGGACTATCTAGGTTACCTAACGGGAACTTGGACTATGTAGGTTAACTAGCGAACACTTGGACTATCTTGGTTAACTAGCGGGCACTTGGACAATGCAGGTTCCCTAGCGGGCACTTTGACTATGTAGGTTCCCTAGCGGGCACTTGGACTATATAGGTTCCCTATGGGCACTTGGACAATCTCGGTTCCCTAACGGGCACTTGGACTATGTAGGTTCTCTATCGGGCACTTGGACTATGTAGGTTACCTAGCGGGCACTTGGACTATCTAGGTTAGTTAAAAGGAACTTGGAATATCTAGGTTACCTAACGGGCACTTGGACTATGTAGGTTACTTTACCGGCACTTGGACTATCTAGGTTACCTAACGGGAACTTGGACTATGTAGGTTAACTAGCAGACACTTGGACTATCTAGGTTAACTAGCGGGCACTTGGACAATGCAGGTTCCCTAGCGGGCACTTTGACTATGCAGGTTCCCTAGCGGGCACTTGGACAATCTAGGTTCCCTAATGGGCACTTGGACTATGTAGGTTCTCTATCGGGCACTTGGACTATGTAGGTTCCTCAGCGGGCACTTGGACTATGTAGGTTCCCTATCGGGCACATGGACTATGTATGTTAACAAGCGGGCACTTGGATGATCAAGGATAACTAGCGGGCACTTGGACTATCTTGGTTAACTAGCGGGCACTCCGACTATGTACGTCCCCTAGCGGGCACTTGAACTATCTAGGTTAACTAGAGGGCCCTTGGACTATGTAGGTTAATTAGCGGACACTTGGATGAACTTGGTTAACGAGCGGGCCCTTGGACTATGTAGGTTACCTAGGGGACACTTGGACTCTCTAGGTTAGCTAACAGGAACTTGGACTATCTAGGTTACCTAGCGGGCACTTGGACTATCTAGGTTAGCTAATGGGCACTTGGACTATATAGGTTAACTAACGGGCACTTGGATTATGTAGGTTCCCTCGCGGGCACTTAGACTATGTAGGTTTCCTTGCGGGCATTTGGACTATGTAGGTTACCTAGCGAGCACTTGGACTATGTAGGTTCCCTAACGGGCACTTGGACTATGTAGGTTAACTAGCGGTCACGTGGACTATGTAGGCTCCCTAGAAGGTACTTGTACTATGTAGGTTACATATCGCGCACTTTGACTATGTTGGTTATCTAGCGGGCACTTAGACTATCCAGGTAACGAAGCGGGCACTTGGACTATGTAGGTTACAAAAGGGCACTTGGACTATCTAGGTTAACGAACGGACACTTGGACTATGTAGGTAACCTAGCGGGCACTTGGACTGTCTAGGTTAAATAGCGGGCACTTGGCCTATCTAGGTTAACGAACGGGCACTTGGACTATGTAGGTTAGCTAACAGGCACTTGGACTCTCTAAGTTACCTAGCAGGCACTTGGACTATGTAGGTTACTTATCGGACACTTGGACGATCTAGGTTAACTAGCGGGCACTTGGACTATCTAGGTTAACTAGCGAGCCCTTGGACTATCTAGGTTTACTAACGGGCACTTGGACTATCTAGGATAACTAGCGGGCACTATGACTATGTAGGTTACCTAGCGGGCACTTGGGTTATCTAGGTTACCTAGAGGGCACATGGACTATGTAGGTTAACTAGAAGGCACTTGGACTATCAAGGATACCTAGCGGGCTCTTGGACTATGTAGGTTACCAGTGGGCACTTGGACTATCTTGGTTAACGAACGTGCACTTGGACTATGTAGGTAACCTAGCGGGCACTTGTACTGTCTAGGTTACCTAGCGGGCACTTGGACTATCTAGGTTAACGAACGGGCAATTGGACTATGTAGGTTAACTAGCGGACACTTCGACTATCTAGGTTAGCTAACGGGCAATTGGACTATCTAGGTTACCTAGCTCGCACTTGGACTATGTAGGTTACCTAGCGGGCACTTGGACTATCTAGGTTACCTAGCAGGCACTTTGACTATCTAGGTTAACTAGCGGGCCCATTGACTATCTAGGTTAACTAGGGGCCTTTGACAATCTAGGTTAGCAAACGGGCACTTGGACTATGTAGGTTACCTAGCGGGCACTTGGACTATGTGGGTACCCTAGCGGGCATTTGGACTATCTAGGTTACCTAACGGGCACATGGACTATGTGGGTACCCTAGCGGGCACTTGGACAATGTAGGTTAACTAGCGGGCGCTAGGACTATGTAGGTTACCTAGCGGGCACTTGGACTGAGTAGGTTAACTAGCAGGCACTTGGACAATCAAGGTTACCTAGCAGGCACTTGGACTATGTACGTTTCCTAGCGGGCACTTGGATTATCTATGTTAACTAACGGGCACATGGACTATGTAGGTTCCCTAGCGGGCACTTGGACTATGTAGGTTAACTAGCGGGCCCTTGGACTATCTAGGTTACCTAACGGGTACTTGGACTATCTAAGTTACCTAGAGGGCACTTGGACTATTTAGATTAACTAGCGGACACTTGGAAGATCTAGGTTTACTAGCGGGCACTTGGACAATCTAGGTTACCTAGCTGGCCCTTGGACTATGTAGGTTAACTAGCAGGTACTTGGACTATCAGGTTAACTAGCGATCACTTGGACTATGTAGGTAACCTAGCGGGAACGTGGACTATCTAGGTTACCTAGCGGGCAATTGGACTATGTAGGTTACCTAACAGGCAATTGGACTATCTAGGTTACCTAACGGGCCCTTGGACTATCTAGGTTAACTAGCGGGCACATGGACTATCTAGGTTACCTAGCGGGCCCTTGGACTATGTAGGTTACCTAGCGGGCACTTGGACTATCTAGGATAACGATTGGGCACTTGGACTATGTAGGTTACCTAGCGGGCACTGGGACTATCTAGGTTAGTTAACAGGAACTTGGAATATCTATGTTACCTAGCGGGCACTTGGACTATGTAGGTTACCTTGCGGGCACTTGTATTATGTAGGTTACCTTGCGGGCACTTGGACTATCTAGGTTACCTAACGGGAACTTGGACTATGTAGGTTAACTAGAGGACACTTGGACGATGTATGTTAACTAGCGGGCACTTGGACTATGTAGGTTAACTAGCGGGCACTTTGACGATCTATGTTAACTAGCGGGCACTTGGACTATGTAGGTTACCTAGCAGGCACTTGGACTGTCTAGGTAACCTAGCTGGCTCTTTGACTATCTAGGTTAACGAACGGGCACTTAGACTATGTAGGTTACCTAGCGGGCACTTGGACTATCTAGGTTAACGAACGGGCACTTGGACTATGTAGGTTAGCTAACAGGAACTTGGACTATCTTGTTTAACTAGCGGGCACTTGAACGATGCAGGTTCCCTAGCTGGCACTTTGACTATGTAGGTGCCCTAGCAGGCACTTGGACAATGTGGGTACCCTAGCGGGCATTTGGACTATCTAGGATACCTAACGGGCATTTGGACTACGTAGGTTCCCTAGCGGGCACTTGGATTATGTAGGTTCCCTTCTTGCACTTGGACTATGTAGGTTACTAGCGGGCATTTGAACTATGTAGGTTACCTAGTAGGCACTTGGAATATGTAGATTCCCTATCGGGCACTTGGACAATGTAGGTTAATTAGTGGGCGCTAGGACTATGTAGGTTACCTAGCGGGCCCTTGGACTATGTAGGTTAACTAGCGGGCACTTGGACTATCTAGGTTAACTAGCGGACACTTGGACGAACTAGGTTAACGAGCGAGCCCTTGGACTATGTAGGTTACCTAGCGGGCACTTGGACTATCTAGGTTAGCTAACAGAAACTTGGACTATCTAGGTTACCTAGCGGACACCTGGAATATGTAGGTTAAGTAGCGGGCACTTGGACTATATAGGTTAACATGCGGGCACTTAGACTGTAGGTTAACTAGCGGGCACATGGACGTACTAGGTTAACTAGCAGGCACTTGGATGATATCGCTTAACTAGCGGGCACTTGGATTATCTAGGTTAGCTAGCTGGCACTTGAAGTATGTATGTTAACTAGTGGGCCCTTAGACGATCTAGGTTTGCTAACAGGCACTTGGACTATGTAGGTTAATTAGCGGGTATTTGGATTTTGTAGGTACCCTAGCGGGCATTTGGACTATATAGATTACCTAGCATGCACTTGAACTATCTACGTTACCTAGCGGGCAATGGCCTATATAGGTTAACTAGCGGATACTTGGATTAGCTAGGTTACCAGCGGGCACTTGAACCATGTAGGTTAACTAGTTGGCCCTTGGACTATCTAGGTTAGCTAACGGGCACTTGGACTATGTAGGTTCCCTAGCGAGCACTTGGATTATGTAAGTTCCCTATCGGTCACTTGGACTAGGTACGTTACTAGTGGGCATTTGGACTATGTAGGTTACCTAGCGGATACTTGGACTATGTAGGTTCCCTATGAGGGACTTGGACTATGTAGGTTAACTAGCGGGCACTAGGACTATGTAGGTTACCTAGCGGGCCCTTGGACTATGTAAGTTAAGTAGCGGGCACTTGGACTATCTAGGTTAACTAGCGGGCCCTTGGAATATGAAGGTTAACTAGCGGGCACTTTGACGATCTAGGTTAGCAAACAGGCACGTGGACTATGTAGGTTACCTAGCAGGCACTTGGACTGTCTAAGATAACGAACGGGCACTTGGACTATGTAGGTTACCTAGCGGGCACTTGGACTATCTATGTTAGCTAACTGGCACTTAGACAATCTAAGTTACCTAGGGAGCACTTGGACTATGTAGGTTACCTCGCGGGCCCTTGGACTATGTAGATTACCTAGGGGGCACTTGGACTATCTAGGTTAACGAACGGGCACTTGGACTATGTAGGTTAGCTAACAGGAAGTTGGACTATCTAGGTTAACTAGCGGGCACTTGGACGATGCAGGTTCCCAAGCGGACACTTGGACTATGTGGGTACCCTAGCGGGCATTTGGACTATATAGGTTACCTAAAGGGCATTTGGACTATTTGGTTCCCTAGCGGGCACTTGGATTATGTAGGTTCCCTTCTTGCACTTGGACTATGTAGGTTTCTAGCGGGCACTTGGACAATGTAGGTTCCCTATCGGGCACTTGGACAATGTAGGTTAAATAGCGGGCGCTAGAACTACATAGGTGCCCTAGCGGGCATTTGGACTATATAGATTACCAAGCGCGCACTTGGACTTTGTAGGTTACCTAGCGGGCACTTGGACTATCTAGGTTAACTAGCGGGCACTTGGACTATCTAGGTTAACTAGCGGGCCCTTGGACTATGTAGGTTAACTAGCGGGCCCTTTGACGATCTAGGTTAGCAAACAGGCACTTGGACTATGTAGGTTACCTAGCAGGCACTTGGACTGTCTAGGTTACCTAGCGGGCACTTGGACGATCTAGGTTAACGAACGGGCACTTGGACTATGTAGGTTAGCTAACAGGAAGTTGGACTATCTAGGTTAACTAGCGGGCACATGGACGATGCAGATTCCCTAGCGGGCACTTGGACTATGTGGGTACCCTAGCGGGCATTTGGACTATATACGTTACCTAAAGGGCATTTGGACTATATAGGTTCCCTAGCGGGCACTTGGATTATGTAGGTTCCCTTCTTGCACTTGGACCATGTAGGTTTCTAGCGGGCACTTGGACAATGTAGGTTCCCTATCGGGCACTTGGACAATGTAGGTTAACTAGTGGGCCCTAGGACTACGTAGGTGCCCTAGCGGGCATTTGGACTATATAGATTACCAAGCGTACACTTGGACACTGTAGGTTACCTAGCGGGCACTTGTATTATCTAGGTTAACTAGCGGGCACTTGGACTATCTAGGTTAACTAGCGGGCCCTTGGACTATGTAGGTTAACTAGCGGGCCCTTTGACGATCTAGGTTAGCAAATGGGCACTTGGACTATGTAGATTACCTAGCAGGCACTTGGACTGTCTAGGTTACCTAGCGGGCACTTGAACTATCTAGGTTAACGAACGGGCACTTGTACTATGTATGTAAGCTAACAGGAACTTGGACTATCTAGGTTAACGAACGGGCACTTGGACTATGGAGGTTATCTAGTGGGCACTTGGACTATCTAGGTTAGCTAACGGGTACTTGGACTATCTAGGTTAGTAAACCGGAACTTGGAATATCTAAGTTACCTAGCGGGCACTTGGACTATGTAGGTTACCTTGCGGGCACGTGGCCTATCTAGGTTACCTAACGGGAACTTGGACTATGTAGGTTTACTAGCGGACACTTGGACGAACTAGGTTAACTAGCGGGCATTTGGACAATGCTGGTTCCCTAGCGGGCACTTGAACTATATAGGTAAATTAGCGGCCACTTGGACTATGGAGGTTACCTAGCGGGCACTTGCACTGTCTAGGTTACCTAATGGGCACTGGGACTATGTAGGTTAGCTAACAGGAACTTGGACTATCTAGGTTAACTAGCGGGCACTTGGACTATATAGGTTACCTAGCGGGCCCTTGGACTATGTAGCTTACCTAGCGGGGACTTGGACTATCTAGGTTAACGAACGTGCACTTGGACTATTTAGGTAACCGAGCGGGCACTTGGACAGTCTAGGTTACTTAGCGGTCACTTGGACTATCTAGGTTAACGAATGGGCACTTGGACTATGTAGGTTACCTAGCGGGCACTTGGACTATCTAGGTTAGTTAACAGGAACTTGGAATATCTAGGTTACCTAACGGGCACTTGGACTATGTAGGTTACTTTACGGGCACTTGGACTATCTAGGTTACCTAACGGGAACTTGGACTATGTAGGTTAACTAGCGGACACTTGGACTATCTACGTTAACTAGCGGGCACTTGGACAATGCAGGTTCCCTAGCGGGCACTTTGACTATGTAGGTTCCCTAGCGGGCACTTGGACTATATAGGTTCCCTATGGGCACTTGGACAATCTAGGTTCCCTAACGGGCACTTGGACTATGTAGGTTCTCTATCGGGCACTTAGACTATGTAGGTTCCTCAGCGGGCACTTGGACTATGTAGGTTCCCTATCGGGCACATGGACTATGTATGTTAACAAGCGGGCACTTGGATGATCAAGGATAACTAGCGGGCACTTGGAATATCTTGGTTAACTAGCGGGCACTCAGAGTATGTACGTCCCCTAGCGGGCACTTGAACTATCTAGGTTAACTAGAGGGCCCTTGGACTATGTAGGTTAATTAGCGGACACTTGGACGAACTTGGTTAACGAGCGGGCCCTTGGACTATGTAGGTTACCTAGCGGACACTTGGACTATCTAGGTTAGCTAACAGGAACTTGGACTATCTAGGTTACCTAGCGGGCACTTGGACTATCTAGGTTAGCTAACGGGCACTTGGACTATATAGGTTAACTAACGGGCACTTGGATTATGTAGGTTCCCTAGCGGGCACTTAGACTATGTAGGTTTCCTTGCGGGCATTTGGACTATGTAGGTTACCTAGCGAGCACTTGGACTATGTAGGTTCCCTAACGGGCACTTGGACTATGTAGGTTAACTAGCGGTCACGTGGACTATGTAGGCTCCCAAAAGGTACTTGTACTATGTAGGTTACCTATCGCGCAATTTGACTATGTTGGTTATCTAGCGGGCACTTAGACTATCCAGGTAACGAAGCGGGCACTTGGACTTTGTAGGTTACCAAACGGGCACTTGGACTATCTAGGTTAACGAACGGACACTTGGACTATGTAGGTAACCTAGCGGGCACTTGGACTGTCTAGGTTACATAGCGGGCACTTGGCCTATCTAGGTTAACGAACGGGCACTTGGACTATGTAGGTTAGCTAACAGGCACTTGGACTCTCTAAGTTACCTAGCAGGCACTTGGACTATGTAGGTTGCTTATCGGACACTTGGACGATCTAGGTTAACTAGCGGGCACTTGGACTATCTAGGTCAACTAGTGAGCCCTTGGACTATCTAGGTTTACTAACGGGCACTTGGACTATCTAGGATAACTAGCGGGCACTTGGACTATGAAGGTTACCTAGCGGGCACTTGGGTTATCTAGGTTACCTAGAGGGCACATGGACTATGTAGGTTAACTAGAAGGCACTTGGACTATCAAGGATACCTAGCGGGCTCTTGGACTATGTAGGTTACCAGTGGGCACTTGGTCTATCTAGGTTAACGAACGTGCACTTGGACTATGTAGGTAACCTAGCGGGCACTTGGACTGTCTAGGTTACCTAGCGGGCACTTGGACTATCTAGGTTAACGAACGGGCAATTGGACTATGTAGGTTAACTAGCGGACACTTCAACTATCTAGGTTAGCTAACGGGTAATTGAACTATCTAGGTTACCTAGCTCACACTTGGACTATGTAGGTTACCTAGCGGGCACTTGGACTATCTAGGTTACCTAGCAGGCACTTTGACTATCTAGGTTAACTAACGGGCACTTGCACTATGTAGGTTGCTTAGCGAGCACTTGGACTATGTAGGTTCCCTAGCGGGCACTTGGACTATGTAGGTTCCCTAGCGGGTACTTGGACTGTCTAGGTTAACTAGCGGGCAATTGCACTGTCTAGGTTACCTAGTGGGCACATGGACTATGTAGTTTACCTAGCAGGCACTTGGATTATGTAGGTAACCTAGTGGTCACTTGGACTGTCTAGGTTACCTAGCGGGCACTTGGACTATCTAGGTTACCTAACGGGCACATGGACTATGCAGGTAACGTAGCGTGCACTTGGACTATCTAGGTTAACTAGCGTGCATTTAGACTATGTAGGTTCCCTAGCGGGCACTTGGACTATGTAGGTAACCTGGTGGTCACTTGGACTGTCTAGGTTATCTAGCGGGCACTTGGACTATGTAGGTTAACTAGCGGGCACTTGGTCTATGTAGGTTAACTAGCAGGCCCTTGGACTATGTAAGTTAACTAAAGGGCACTTGGACGATCCTGGTTACGTAGCGGGAACTTGGACTATGTAGGTTCTCTAGCGGGCATTTGGACTATATAGATTACTTAGCGTGTACTTGAACTATCTAAGTTACCTAGCGGGCACTTGGCCTATATAGGTTAACTAGCGGATACTTGGATTAGCTAGGTTACCAGCGGGTACTTGAACCATGTAGGTTAACTAGTGGGCCCTTAGACGATCTAGGTTAGTTAACGGGCACTTGGACTATGTGGTTAATTAGCGGGTATTTGGATTATGTAGGTGCCCTAGCGGGCATTTGGACTATATAGATTACCTAGCGTGCACTTGAACTATCTACGTTACCTAGCGGGTAATGGCCTATATAGGTTAACTAGCGGATACTTGGATTAGCTAGGTTACCAGCGGGCACTTGAACCATGTAGGTTAACTAGTTGGCCCTTGGACTATCTAGGTTAGCTAACGGGCACTTGGACTATGTAGGTTCCCTAGCGAGCACTTGGATTATGTAAGTTCCCTATCGGTCACTTGGACTATGTACGTTACTAGCGGGCATTTGGACTATGTAGGTTACCTAGCGGATACTTGGACTATGTAGGTTCCCTATGAGGGACTTGGACAATGTAGGTTAACTAGCGGGCACTAGGACTATGTAGGTTACCTAGCGGGCCCTTGGACTATGTAAGTTAAGTAGCGGGCACTTGGACTATCTAGGTTAACTAGCGGGCCCTTGGACTATGTAGGTTAACTAGCGGGCACTTTGACGATCTAGGTTAGCAAACAGGCACGTGGACTATGTAGGTTACCTAGCAGGCACTTGGACTGTCTAAGATAACGAACGGGCACTTGGACTATGTAGGTTACCTAGCGGGCACTTGGACTATCTATGTTAGCTAACTGGCACTTAGACAATCTAAGTTACCTAGCGAGCACTTGGACTATGTAGGTTACCTCGCGGGCCCTTGGACTATGTAGATTACCTAGCGGGCACTTGGACTATCTAGGTTAACGAACGGGCACTTGGACTATGTAGGTTAGCTAACAGGAACTTGGACTATCTAGGTTAACTAGCGGACACTTGGACGATGCAGGTTCCCTAGCGGGCACTTGGACTATGTGGGTACCCTAGCGGGCATTTGGACTATATACGTTACCTAAAGGGCATTTGGACTATGTAGGTTCCCTAGCGGGCACTTGGATTATGTAGGTTCCCTTCTTGCACTTGGACTATGTAGGTTTCTAGCAGGCACATGGACAATGTAGGTTCCCTATCGGGCACTTGGTCAATGTAGGTTAACTAGCGGGCGCTAGGACTACATAGGTGCCCTAGCGGGCATTTGGACTATATAGATTACCAAGCGCGCACTTGGACTTTGTAGGTTACCTAGCGGGCACTTGGACTATCTAGGTTAACTAGCGGGCACTTGGGCTATCTAGGTTAACTAGCGGGCCCTTGGACTATGTAGGTTAACTAGCGGGCCCTTTGACGATCTAGGTTAGCAAACGGGCACTTGGACTATGTAGGTTACCTAGCAGGCACTTGGACTGTCTAGGTTACCTAACGGGCACTTGAACTATCTAGGTAAACGAATGGGCACTTGTACTATGTATGTTAGCTAACAGGAACTTGGACTATCTAGGTTAACGAACGGGCACTTGGACTATGTAGGTTACCTAGCGCGACTTGGACTATGTAGGTTAGCTAACAGGAACTTGTACTATCTAGGTTAACTAGCGGGCACTTGGACTATATAGGTTACCTAGTGGGCCCTTGGACTATGTAGGTTACCTAGCGGGCACTTGGACTATCTAGGTTAACGAACGTGCAATTGGACTATTTAGGTAACCTAGCGGGCACTTGGACAGTCTAGGTTACTTAGCGGTCACTTGGACTATCTAGGTTAACGAATGGGCACTTGGACTATGTAGGTTACCTAGCGGGCACTTGGACTATCGAGGTTAGTTAACAGGAACTTGGAATATCTAGGTTACCTAACGGGCACTTGGACTATGTAGGTTACTTTACGGGCACTTGGACTATCTAAGTTACCAAACGGGAACTTGGACTATGTAGGTTAACTAGCGGGCACTTGGACTATCTAGGTTAACGAACGGGCACTTGGACTATGTAGGTTAGCTAACAGGAAGTTGGACTATCTAGGTTAACTAGCGGGCACATGGACGATACAGATTCCCTAGCGGGCACTTGGACTATGTGGGTACCCTAGCGGGCATTTGGACTATATACGTTACCTAAAGGGCATTTGGACTATATAGGTTCCCTAGCGGGCACTTGGATTATGTAGGTTCCCTTCTTGCACTTGGACCATGTAGGTTTCTAGCGGGCACTTGGACAATGTAGGATCCCTATCGGGCACTTGGACAATGTAGGTTAACTAGTGGGCGCTAGGACTACATAGGTGCCCTAGCGGGCATTTGGACTATATAGATTACCTAGCGTGCACTTGGACTTTGTAGGTTAACCTAGCGGGCACTTGTATTATCTAGGTTAACTAGCGGGCACTTGGACTATCTAGGTTAACTAGCGGGCCCTTGGACTATGTAGGTTAACTAGCGGGCCCTTTGACGATCTAGGTTAGCAAATGGGCACTTGGACTATGTAGGTTACCTAGCAGGCACTTGGACTGTCTAGGTTACCTAGCGGGCACTTGAACTATCTAGGTTAACGAACGGGCACTTGTACTATGTATGTAAGCTAACAGGAACTTGGACTATCTAGGTTAACGAACGGGCACTTGGACTATGGAGGTTACCTAGCGGGCACTTGGACTATCTAGGTTAGCTAACGGGTACTTGGACTATCTAGGTTACCTAGCGGGCACTTGGACTATGTAGGTTACCTAGCGGGCACTTGGACTATCTAGGTTACCTAACGGGCACTAGGACTATGCAGGTAACCTAGCGGGCACTTGGACTTTCTAGGTTACCTAGATGGCACTTGGACTATGTAGGTTACCTAGCGGGCACTTGGACTATCTAGGTTAACAAACGGGCACGTGGACTATGTAGGTAACCTAACGGGCACTTGCACTATCTAAGCTACCTAGCGGGAACTTGGAATATGTAGGTCACCTAGCGGGCACTTGGACTATAGGTTAACTAGCGAGCACTTGGACTATATAGGTTACCTAGCGGGCTCTTGGACTATGTAGGTTACCTAGCGCGACTTGGACTATCTAAGTTAACGAACGTGCACTTGGACTATGTAGGTAACCTTGCGGGCACTTGGACAGTATAGGTTACCTAGCGGGCACTTGGACTATCTAGGTTAACGAATGGGCACTTGGACTATGTAGGTTACCTAGCGGGCACTTGGACTATCGAGGTTAGTTAACAGGAACTTGGAATATCTAGGTTACCTAACGGGCACTTGGACTATGTAGGTTACTTTACGGGCACTTGGACTATCTAAGTTACCAAACGGGAACTTGGACTATGTAGGTTAACTAGCGGGCACTTGGACTATCTAGGTTAACGAACGGGCACTTGGACTATGTAGGTTAGCTAACAGGAAGTTGGACTATCTAGGTTAACTAGCGGGCACATGGACGATACAGATTCCCTAGCGGGCACTTGGACTATGTGGGTACCCTAGCGGGCATTTGGACTATATACGTTACCTAAAGGGCATTTGGACTATATAGGTTCCCTAGCGGGCACTTGGATTATGTAGGTTCCCTTCTTGCACTTGGACCATGTAGGTTTCTAGCGGGCACTTGGACAATGTAGGATCCCTATCGGGCACTTGGACAATGTAGGTTAACTAGTGGGCGCTAGGACTACATAGGTGCCCTAGCGGGCATTTGGACTATATAGATTACCTAGCGTGCACTTGGACTTTGTAGGTTAACCTAGCGGGCACTTGTATTATCTAGGTTAACTAGCGGGCACTTGGACTATCTAGGTTAACTAGCGGGCCCTTGGACTATGTAGGTTAACTAGCGGGCCCTTTGACGATCTAGGTTAGCAAATGGGCACTTGGACTATGTAGGTTACCTAGCAGGCACTTGGACTGTCTAGGTTACCTAGCGGGCACTTGAACTATCTAGGTTAACGAACGGGCACTTGTACTATGTATGTAAGCTAACAGGAACTTGGACTATCTAGGTTAACGAACGGGCACTTGGACTATGGAGGTTACCTAGCGGGCACTTGGACTATCTAGGTTAGCTAACGGGTACTTGGACTATCTAGGTTACCTAGCGGGCACTTGGACTATGTAGGTTACCTAGCGGGCACTTGGACTATCTAGGTTACCTAACGGGCACTAGGACTATGCAGGTAACCTAGCGGGCACTTGGACTTTCTAGGTTACCTAGCTGGCACTTGGACTATGTAGGTTACCTAGCGGGCACTTGGACTATCTAGGTTAACAAACGGGCACGTGGACTATGTAGGTAACCTAACGGGCACTTGCACTATCTAAGCTACCTAGCGGGAACTTGGAATATGTAGGTCACCTAGCGGGCACTTGGACTATAGGTTAACTAGCGAGCACTTGGACTATATAGGTTACCTAGCGGGCTCTTGGACTATGTAGGTTACCTAGCGCGACTTGGACTATCTAAGTTAACGAACGTGCACTTGGACTATGTAGGTTAGCTAACAGGAAGTTGGACTATCTAGGTTAACTAGCGGGCACTTGGACGATGCAGGTTCCCAAGCGGACACTTGGACTATGTGGGTACCCTAGCGGGCATTTGGACTATATAGGTTACCTAAAGGGCATTTGGACTATATAGGTTCCTTAGCGGGCACTTGGATTATGTAGGTTCCCTTCTTGCACTCGGACCATGTAGGTTTCTAGCGGGCACTTTGACTATGCAGGTTCCCTAGCGGGCACTTGGACAATCTAGGTTCCCTAATGGGCACTTGGACTATGTAGGTTCTCTATCGGGCACTTGGACTATGTAGGTTCCTCAGCGGGCACTTGGACTATGTAGGTTCCCTATCGGGCACATGGACTATGTATGTTAACAAGCGGGCACTTGGATGATCAAGGATAACTAGCGGGCACTTGGACTATCTTGGTTAACTAGCGGGCACTCCGACTATGTACGTCCCCTAGCGGGCACTTGAACTATCTAGGTTAACTAGAGGGCCCTTGGACTATGTAGGTTAATTAGCGGACACTTGGATGAACTTGGTTAACGAGCGGGCCCTTGGACTATGTAGGTTACCTAGGGGACACTTGGACTCTCTAGGTTAGCTAACAGGAACTTGGAAAATCTAGGTTACCTAGCGGGCACTTGGACTATCTAGGTTAGCTAATGGGCACTTGGACTATATAGGTTAACTAACGGGCACTTGGATTATGTAGGTTCCCTAGCGGGCACTTAGACTATGTAGGTTTCCTTGCGGGCATTTGGACTATGTAGGTTACCTAGCGAGCACTTGGACTATGTAGGTTCCCTAACGGGCACTTGGACTATGTAGGTTAACTAGCGGTCACGTGGACTATGTAGGCTCCCTAGAAGGTACTTGTACTATGTAGGTTACATATCGCGCACTTTGACTATGTTGGTTATCTAGCGGGCACTTAGACTATCCAGGTAACGAAGCGGGCACTTGGACTATGTAGGTTACAAAAGGGCACTTGGACTATCTAGGTTAACGAACGGACACTTGGACTATGTAGGTAACCTAGCGGGCACTTGGACTGTCTAGGTTAAATAGCGGGCACTTGGCCTATCTAGGTTAACGAACGGGCACTTGGACTATGTAGGTTAGCTAACAGGCACTTGGACTCTCTAAGTTACCTAGCAGGCACTTGGACTATGTAGGTTACTTATCGGACACTTGGACGATCTAGGTTAACTAGCGGGCACTTGGACTATCTAGGTTAACTAGCGAGCCCTTGGACTATCTAGGTTTACTAACGGGCACTTGGACTATCTAGGATAACTAGCGGGCACTATGACTATGTAGGTTACCTAGCGGGCACTTGGGTTATCTAGGTTACCTAGAGGGCACATGGACTATGTAGGTTAACTAGAAGGCACTTGGACTATCAAGGATACCTAGCGGGCTCTTGGACTATGTAGGTTACCAGTGGGCACTTGGACTATCTAGGTTAACGAACGTGCACTTGGACTATGTAGGTAACCTAGCGGGCACTTGTACTGTCTAGGTTACCTAGCGGGCACTTGGACTATCTAGGTTAACCAACGGGCAATTGGACTATGTAGGTTAACTAGCGGACACTTCGACTATCTAGGTTAGCTAACGGGCAATTGGACTATCTAGGTTACATAGCTCGCACTTGGACTATGTAGGTTACCTAGCGGGCACTTGGACTATCTAGGTTAACGAACGGGCACTTGGACTATGTAGGTTAGCTAACAGGAACTTGGACTATCTAGGTTAACTAGCGGGCACTTGGACGATGCAGGTTCCCTAGCGGGCACTTGGACTATGTGGGTACCCTAGCGGGCATTTGGACTATATAGGTTACGTAAAGGGCATTTGGACTATGTAGGTTCCCTAGCGGGCACTTGGATTATGTAGGTTCCCTTCTTGCACTTGGACTATGTAGGTTTCTAGCGGGCACTTGGACAATGTAGGTTCCCTATCGGGCACTTGGACAATGTAGGTTAACTAGCGGGCGCTAGGACTACATAGGTGCCCTAGCGGGCATTTGGACTATATAGATTACCAAGCGCGCAATTGGACTTTATAGGTTACCTAGCGGGCACTTGGACTATCCAGGTTAACTAGCGGGCACTTGGTCTATGTAGGTTAACTAGCGGGCCCTTGGACTATGTAGGTTAACTAGCGGGCCCTTTGACGATCTAGGTTAGCAAACGGGCACTTGGACTATGTAGGTTACCTAGCAGGCACTTGGACTGTCTAGGTTACCTAGTGGGCACTTGAACTATCTAGGTTTACGAACGGGCACTTGTACTATGTATGTTAGCTAACAGGAACTTGGACTATCTAGGTTAACGAACGGGCACTTGGACTATGTAGGTTACCTAGCGCGACTTGGACTATGTAGGTTAGCTAACAGGAACTTGGGCTATCTAGGTTAACGAACGGGCCCTTGGACTATGTAGGTTACCTAGCGCGACTTGGACTATGTAGGTTAGCTAAGAGGAACTTGGACTATCTAGGTTAACTAGCGGGCACTTGGACTATATAGGTTACCTAGTGGGCCCTTGGACTATGTAGGTTACCTAGCGGGCACTTGGACTATCTAGGTTAACGAACGTGCACTTGGACTATTTAGGTAACCTAGCGGGCACTTGGACAGTCTAGGTTACTTAGCGGTCACTTGGACTATCTAGGTTAACGAATGGGCACTTGGACTATGTAGGTTACCTAGCGGGCACTTGGACTATCGAGGTTAGTTAACAGGAACTTGGAATATCTAGGTTACCTAACGGGCACTTGGACTATGTAGGTTACTTTACGGGCACTTGGACTATCTAGGTTACCTAACGGGAACTTGGACTATGTAGGTTAACTAGCGGGCACTTGGACTATCTAGGTTAACGAACGGGCACTTGGACTATGTAGGTTAGCTAACAGGAAGTTGGACTATCTAGGTTAACTAGCGGGCACATGGACGATGCAGATTCCCTAGCGGGCACTTGGACTATGTGGGTACCCTAGCGGGCATTTGGACTATATACGTTACCTAAAGGGCATTTGGACTATGTAGGTTCCCTAGTGGGCACTTGGATTATGTAGGTTCCCTTCTTGCACTTGGACCATGTAGGTTTCTAGCGGGCACTTGGACAATGTAGGTTCCCTATCGGGCACTTGGACAATGTAGGTTAACTAGTGGGCGCTAGGACAACGTAGGTGCCCTAGCGGGCATTTGGACTATATAGATTACCAAGCACGCACTTGGACTTTGTAGGTTACCTAGCGGGCACTTGTACTATCTAGGTTAACTAGCGGGCACTTGGACTATCTAGGTTAACTAGCGGGCCCATGGACTATGTAGGTTAACTAGCGGGCCCTTTGACGATCTAGGTTAGCAAACGGGCACTTGGACTATGTAGGTTTCCTAGCAGGCACTTGGACTGTCTAGGTTACCTAGCGGGCACTTGAACTATCTAGGTTAACGAACGGGCACTTGTACTATGTATGTAAGCTAACAGGAACTTGGACTATCTAGGTTACCTAACGGGCACTGGGACTATATAGGTTACCTAGTGGGTCCTTGGACTATGTAGGTTACCTAGCGGGCACTTGGACTATCTAGGTTAACTAGCGGGCCCATGGACTATGTAGGTTAACTAGCGGGCACTTTGACGATCTAGGTTAGCAAACAGGCACTTGGACTATGTAGGTTACCTAGCAGGCACTTGGACTGTCTAAGATAACGAACGGGCACTTGGACTATGTAGGTTACTTAGCGGGCACTTGGACTATCTATGTTAGCTAACTGGCACTTGGACAGTCTAAGTTACCTAGCGAGCACTTGGACTATGTAGGTTACCTCGCGGGCCCTTGGACTATGTAGATTACCTAGCGGGCACTTGGACTATCTAGGTTAACGAACGGGCACTTGGACTATGTAGGTTAGCTAACAGGAACTTGGACTATCTAGGTTAACTAGCGGGCACTTGGACGATGCAGGTTCCCTAGCGGGCACTTGGACTATGTGGGTACCCTAGCGGGCATTTGGACTCTATAGGTTACCTAAAGGGCATTTGGACTATGTAGGTTCCCTAGCGGGCACTTGGATTATGTAGGTTCCCTTCTTGCACTTGGACTATGTAGGTTTCTAGCGGGCACTTGGACAATGTAGGTTCCCTATCGGGCACTTGGACAATGTAGGTTAACTAGCGGGCGCTAGGACTACATAGGTGCCCTAGCGGGCATTTGGACTATATAGATTACCAAGCGCGCACTTGGACTTTGTAGGTTACCTAGCGGGCACTTGGACTATCCAGGTTAACCAGCGGTCACTTGGACTATCTAGGTTAACTAGCGGGCCCTTGGACTATGTAGGTTAACTAGCGGGTCCTTTGACGATCTAGGTTAGCAAACGGGTACTTGGACTATGTAGGTTACCTAGCAGGCACTTGGACTGTCTAGGTTACCTAGTGGGCACTTGAACTATCTAGGTTAACGAACGGGCACTTGTACTATGTATGTTAGCTAACAGGAACTTGGACTATCTAGGTTAACGAACGGGCACTTGGACTATGTAGGTTACCTAGCGCGACTTGGACTATGTAGGTTAGCTAACAGGAACTTGGACTATCTAGGTTAACGAACGGGCCTTTGGACTATGTAGGTTACCTAGCGCGACTTGGACTATGTAGGTTAGCTAACAGGAACTTGGACTATCTAGGTTAACTAGCGGGCACTTGGACTATATAGGTTACCTAGTGGGCCCTTGGACTATGTAGGTTACCTAGCGGGCACTTGGACTATCTAGGTTAACGAACGTGCACTTGGACTATTTAGGTAACCTAGCGGGCACTTGGACAGTCTAGGTTACTTAGCGGTCACTTGGACTATCTAGGTTAATGAATGGGCACTTGGACTATGTAGGTTACCTAGCGGGCACTTGGACTATCGAGGTTAGTTAACAGGAACTTGGAATATCTAGGTTACCTAACGGGCACTTGGACTATGTAGGTTACTTTACGGGCACTTGGACTATCTAGGTTACCTAACGGGAACTTGGACTATGTAGGTTAACTAGCGGGCACTTGGACTATCTAGGTTAACGAACGGGCACTTGGACTATGTAGGTTAGCTAACAGGAAGTTGGACTATCTAGGTTAACTAGCGGGCACATGGACGATGCAGATTCCCTAGCGGGCACTTGGACTATGTGGGTACCCTAGCGGGCATTTGGACTATATCGGTTACCTAAAGGTCATTTGGACTATATAGGTTCCCTAGTGGGCACTTGGATTATGTAGGTTCCCTTCTTGCACTTGGACCATGTAGGTTTCTAGCGGGCACTTGGACAATGTAGGTTCCCTATCGGGCACTTGGACAATGTAGGTTAACTAGTGGGCGCTAGGACAACGTAGGTGCCCTAGCGGGCATTTGGACTATATAGATTACCAAGCACGCACTTGGACTTTGTAGGTTACCTAGCGGGCACTTGTACTATCTAGGTTAACTAGCGGGCACATGGACGATGCAGATTCCCTAGCGGGCACTTGGACTATGTGGGTACCCTAGCGGGCATTTGGACTATATACGTTACCTAAAGGGCATTTGGACTATGTAGGTTCCCTAGTGGGCACTTGGATTATGTAGGTTCCCTTCTTGCACTTGAACCATGTAGGTTTCTAGCGGGCACTTGGACAATGTAGGTTCCCTATCGGGCACTTGGACAATGTAGGTTAACTAGTGGGCGCTAGGACTACGTAGGTGCCCTAGCGGGCATTTGGACTATATAGATTACCAAGCACGCACTTGGACTTTGTAGGTTACCTAGCGGGCACTTGTACTATCTAGGTTAACTAGCGGGCACTTGGACTATCTAGGTTAACTAGCGGGCCCATGGACTATGTAGGTTAACTAGCGGGCCCTTTGACGATCTAGGTTAGCAAACGGGCACTTGGACTATGTAGGTTTCCTAGCAGGCACTTGGACTGTCTAGGTTACCTAGCGGGCACTTGAACTATCTAGGTTAACGAACGGGCACTTGTACTATGTATGTAAGCTAACAGGAACTTGGACTATCTAGGTTACCTAACGGGCACTGGGACTATATAGGTTACCTAGTGGGTCCTTGGACTATGTAGGTTACCTAGCGGGCACTTGGACTATCTAGGTTAACTAGCGTGCCCATGGACTATGTAGGTTAACTAGCGGGCACTTTGACGATCTAGGTTAGCAAACAGGCACTTGGACTATGTAGGTTACCTAGCAGGCACTTGGACTGTCTAAGATAACGAACGGGCACTTGGACTATGTAGGTTACCTCGCGGGCCCTTGGACTATGTAGATTACCTAGCGGGCACTTGGACTATCTAGGTTAACGAACGGGCACTTGGACTATGTAGGTTAGCTATCAGGAACTTGGACTATCTAGGTTAACTAGCGGGCACTTGGACGATGCAGGTTCCCTAGCGGGCACTTGGACTATGTGGGTACCCTAGCGGGCATTTGGACTATATAGGTTACCTAAAGGGTATTTGGACTATGTAGGTTCCCTAGCGGGCACTTGGATTATGTAGGTTCCCTTCTTGCACTTGGACTATGTAGGTTTCTAGCGGGCACTTGGACAATGTAGGTTCCCTATCGGGCACTTGGACAATGTAGGTTAACTAGAGGGCGCTAGGACTACATAGGTGCCCTAGCGGGCAATTGGACTATATAGATTACCAAGCGCGCACTTGGACTTTGTAGGTTAACTAGCGGGCCCTTGGACTATGTAGGTTAACTAGCGGGCCCTTTGACGATCTAGGTTAGCAAACGGGCACTTGGACTATGTAGGTTACCTAGCAGGCACTTGGACTGTCTAGGTTACCTAGTGGGCACTTGAACTATCTAGGTTAACGAACGGGCACTTGTACTATGTATGTTAGCTAACAGGAACTTGGACTATCTAGGTTAACGAACGGGCACTTGGACTATGTAGGTTACCTAGCGCGACTTGGACTATGTAGGTTAGCTAACAGGAACTTGGACTATGTAGGTTAGCTAACAGGAACTTGGACTATCTAGGTTAACGAACGGGCCCTTGGACTATGTAGGTTACCTAGCGCGACTTGGACTATGTAGGTTAGCTAACAGGAACTTGGACTATCTAGGTTAACTAGCGGGCACTTGGACTATATAGGTTACCTAGTGGGCCCTTGGACTATGTAGGTTACCTAGCGGGCACTTGGACTATCTAGGTTAACGAACGTGCACTTGGACTATTTAGGTAACCTAGCGGGCACTTGGACAGTCTAGGTTACTTAGCGGTCACTTGGACTATCTAGGTTAACGAATGGGCACTTGGACTATGTAGGTTACCTAGCGGGCACTTGGACTATCGAGGTTAGTTAACAGGAACTTGGAATATCTAGGATACCTAACGGGCACTTGGACTATGTAGGTTACTTTACGGGCACTTGGACTATCTAGGTTACCTAACGGGAACTTGGACTATGTAGGTTAACTAGCGGGCACTTGGACTATCTAGGTTAACGAACGGGCACTTGGACTATGTAGGTTAGCTAACAGGAAGTTGGACTATCTAGGTTAACTAGCGGGCACATGGACGATGCAGATTCCCTAGCGGGCACTTGGACTATGTGGGTACCCTAGCGGGCATTTGGACTATATACGTTACCTAAAGGGCATTTGGACTATGTAGGTTCCCTAGTGGGCACTTGGATTATGTAGGTTCCCTTCTTGCACTTGGACCATGTAGGTTTCTAGCGGGCACTTGGACAATGTAGGTTCCCTATCGGGCACTTGGACAATGTAGGTTAACTAGTGGGCGCTAGGACTACGTAGGTGCCCTAGCGGGCATTTGGACTATATAGATTACCAAGCACGCACTTGGACTTTGTAGGTTACCTAGCGGGCACTTGTACTATCTAGGTTAACTAGCGGGCACTTGGACTATGTAGGTTAACTAGCGGGCCCTTTGACGATCTAGGTTAGCAAACGGGCACTTGGACTATGTAGGTTTCCTAGCAGGCACTTGGACTGTCTAGGTTACCTAGCGGGCACTTGAACTATCTAGGTTAACGAACGGGCACTTGTACTATGTATGTAAGCTAACAGGAACTTGGACTATCTAGGTTACCTAACGGGCACTGGGACTATATAGGTTACCTAGCGGGCCCTTGGACTATGTAGGTTACCTAGCGGGCACATGGACTATCCAGGTTAACGAACGTGCACTTGGACTATTTTGGTAACCTAGCGGGCACTTGGACAGTCTAGGTTACTTAGCGGTCACTTGGACTATCTAGGTTAACCAATGGGCACTTGGACTATGTAGGTTACCTAGCGGGCACTTGGACTATCTAGGTTAGTTAAAAGGAACTTGGAATATCTAGGTTACCTAACGGGCACTTGGACTATGTAGGTTACTTTACGGGCACTTGGACTATCTAGGTTACCTAACGGGAACTTGGACTATGTAGGTTAACTAGCGGACACTTGGACTATCTAGGTTAACTAGCGGGCACTTGGACAATGCAGGTTCCCTAGCGGGCACTTTGACTATGTAGGTTCCCTAGCGGGCACTTGGACTATATAGGTTCCCTATGGGCACTTGGACTATCTAGGTTCCCTAACGGGCACTTGGACTATGTAGGTTCTCTATCGGGCACTTGGACTATGTAGGTTCCTCAGCGGGCACTTGGACTATGTAGGTTCCCTATCGGGCACATGGACTATGTATGTTAACAAGCGGGCACTTGGATGATCAAGGATAACTAGCGGGCACTTGGAGTATCTTGGTTAACTAGCGGGCACTCCGACTATGTACGTCCCCTAGCGGGCACTTGAACTATCTAGGTTAACTAGAGGGCCCTTGGACTATGTAGGTTAATTAGCGGACACTTGGACAAACTAGGTTAACGAGCGGGCCCTTGGTCTATGTAGGTTACCTAGCGGACACTTGGACTATCTAGGTTAGCTAACAGGAACTTGGACTATCTAGGTTACCTAGCGGGCACTTGGACTATCTAGGTTAGCTAACGGGCACTTGGACTATATAGGTTAACTAACGGGAACTTGGACTATGTAGGATTACTAGCGGACACTTGGACGAACTAGGTTAACTAGCGGGGATTTGGACAATGCAGGTTCCCTAGCGGGCACTTGGACTATATAGGTAAATTAGCGGGCACTTGGACTATGGAGGTTACCTAGCGGGCACTTACACTGTCTAGGTTACCTAACGGGCACTGCGACTATGTAGGTTAGCTAACAGGAACTTGGACTATCTAGGTTAACTAGCGGGCACTTGGACTATATAGGTTACCTA
Organism: Tenrec ecaudatus; assembly: GCF_050624435.1. Lineage (NCBI taxonomy): Eukaryota > Metazoa > Chordata > Mammalia > Afrosoricida > Tenrecidae > Tenrec > Tenrec ecaudatus. The sequence goes on along the minus strand of NW_027459559.1, from coordinate 155,031 downwards.
GCGGGCCCTTGGACTATGTAGGTTACCTAGCGGGCACATGGACTATCTAGGTTAACGAACGTGCACTTGGACTATTTTGGTAACCTAGCGGGCACTTGGACAGTCTAGGTTACTTAGCGGTCACTTGGACTATCTAGGTTAACCAATGGGCACTTGGACTATGTAGGTTACCTAGCGGGCACTTGGACTATCTAGGTTAGTTAAAAGGAACTTGGAATATCTAGGTTACCTAACGGGCACTTGGACTATGTAGGTTACTTTACGGGCACTTGGACTATCTAGGTTACCTAACGGGAACTTGGACTATGTAGGTTAACTAGCGGACACTTTGACTATCTAGGTTAACTAGCGGGCACTTGGACAATGCAGGTTCCCTAGCGGGCACTTTGACTATGTAGGTTCCCTAGCGGACACTTGGACTATATAGGTTCCCTATGGGCACTTGGACTATCTAGGTTCCCTAACGGGCACTTGGACTATGTAGGTTCTCTATCGGGCACTTGGACTATGTAGGTTCCTCAGCGGGCACTTGGACTATGTAGGTTCCCTATCGGGCACATGGACTATGTATGTTAACAAGCGGGCACTTGGAGTATCTTGGTTAACTAGCGGGCACTCCGACTATGTACGTCCCCTAGCGGGCACTTGAACTATCTAGGTTAACTAGAGGGCCCTTGGACTATGTAGGTTAATTAGCGGACACTTGGACAAACTAGGTTAACGAGCGGGCCCTTGGTCTATGTAGGTTACCTAGCGGACACTTGGACCATCTAGGTTAGCTAACAGGAACTTGGACTATCTAGGTTACCTAGCGGGCACTTGGAATATCTAGGTTAGCTAACGGGCACTTGGACTATATAGGTTAACTAACGGGCACTTGGATTATGTAGGTTCCCTAGCGGGCACTTAGACTATGTAGGTTTCCTTGCGGGCATTTGGACTATGTAGGTTACCTAGCGAGCACTTGGACTATGTAGGTTCCCTAACGGGCACTTGGACTATGTAGGTTAACTAGCGGTCACGTGGACTATGTAGGCTCCCTAGAAGGTACTTGTACTATGTAGGTTACCTATCGCGCACTTTGACTATGTTGGTTATCTAGCGGGCACTTAGACTATCCAGGTTACGAAGCGGGCACTTGGACTATATAGGTTACCAAACGGGCACTAGGACTATATAGGTTAACGAAAGGACACTTGGACTATGTAGGTAACCTAGCGGGCACTTGGACTGTCTAGGTTACATAGCGGGCACTTGGCCTATCTAGGTTAACGAACGGGCACTTGGACTATGTAGGTTAGCTAACAGGCACTTGGACTCTCTAGGTTACCTAGCAGGCACTTGGACTATGTAGGTTACTTATCGGACACTTGGACGATCTAGGTTAACTAGCGGGCACTTGGACTATCTAGGTTAACTAGCGAGCCCTTGGACTATCTAGGTTTACTAACGGGCACTTGGACTATCTAGGATAACTAGCGGGCACTTGGACTATGTAGGTTACCTAGCGGGTACTTGGGCTATCTAGGTTACCTAGAGGGCACATGGACTATGTAGGTTAACTAGAAGGCACTTGGACTATCAAGGATACCTAGCGGGCTCTTGGAATATTTAGGTTACCAGTGGGCACTTGGACTATCTAGGTTAACGAACGGGCACTTGGACTATGTAGGTTAACTAGCGGACACTTCGACTATCTAGGTTAGCTAACGGGCAATTGGACTATCTAGGTTACCTAGCTCGCACATGCACTATGTAGGTTTCCTAGCGGGCACTTGGACTATCTAGGTTACCTAGCAGGCACTTTGACTATCTAAGTTAACTAACGGGCACTTGCACTATGTAGGTTGCTTAGCGAGCACTTGGACTATGTAGGTTCCCTAGTGGGCACTTGGACTATGTAGGTTCCCTAGTGGGTACTTGGACTGTCTAGGTTAACTAGCGGGCAATTGCACTGTCTAGGTTACCTAGTGGGCACATGGACTATGTAGTTTACCTAGCAGGCACTTGGATTATGTAGGTAACCTAGTGGTCACTTGGAATGTCTAGGTTACCTAGCGGGCACTTGGACTATGTAGGTTACCTAGCGGGCACTTGGACTATGTAGGTTCCCTAGCGAGCACTTGGACTATGTAGGTAACCTAGTGGTCACTTGGACGGTCTAGGTTACCTAGCGGGCACTTGGACTATGTAGGTTAACTAGAGGACAATTGGACGATCCTGGTTACCTAGCGGGAACTTGGATTATGTAGGTTCTCTAGCGGGCATTTGGACTATATAGGTTACCTAGCGGGCACTTGGACTATGTAGGTTACCTATCGGGAACTTGGACTATGTAGGTTAACTAGCGGGCACTTAAATTTTCTAGGTTAACTAACAGGCACTTGGACTATGTATGTTCCAGAGCGGGCAATTGGACTATGTAGGTTCCCTAGCGGGCGCTTGGACTATCTAGGTTCACTAAAGGGCACTTGGACTATGTAGGTTAACTAGCGGACTATTGGTCAATCTAGGTTAACTAGCGTGTACTTGGACTATCTAGGTTAACTAGCGGGCATTTGGGCTATGTAGGTTAACTAGCGGACACTTGCACTATGTAGGTTACCTAGCGGGCACTTGAACTATCTAGGTTAACTAGCGGTTACTTGGACTATGTAGGTTAACTAGCGGACACTTGCACTATGTAGGTTACCTATCGTGCACTTGGACTAAGTACCTTACCTACCGGGCACTTGGACTATGTACTTTCCCTAGCGGGCACTTGGACTATGTAGGTTACCTAGCAGGCACTTGGACTATGTAGGTTAACTAGAGGACAATTGGACGATCTAGGTTAACAAGTGGGCCCTTGGACTATGTAGATTAACTAGCCGGAACTTGGATGATCTAGGTTAACCAGCGGGCACTTGGACTATCAAAATTAACAAGCGAGCCCTTGGACAATGTAGGTTAACTAGCGGGCCCTTGGACTATCTAGGTTACCTAGATAGCACTTGGACTATATAGGTTCCCTAGCGAGCACTTGGACTATCTAGTTTGGTAACGGGCACTTGGACTATCTAGGTTACCTTGCGGGAACTTGGACAATGTAGATTACCTAGTGGGCACTTGGACTATCTAGGTTACCAAACGGGCACTTTGACTATCGAGGTTACCTAGCGGGCTCTTGGACTATGTAGGTTAACTAGCGGGCACTTGGACTATCTAGGTTACCTAACGGGCACTTGGATTATGCAGGTAACCTAGCGGGCACTTGGACTGTCTAGGTTTCCTAGCGGGCACTTGCACTTCTAGGTTAACGAACGGGTACTTGGACTATGTAGGTTGCCTAGCGGGCACTTGGACGATCTAGGTTAGGTAACGGGCACTTGGACTATCTAGGTTACCTAGCGGGAACTTGGACTATGTAGGTTACATAGCGGGCACTTGGACTATCTAGGTTACCTAACGGGCACTTTGACTATCTAGGTTACCTAGCGGGCACTTGGACTATCTAGGTTAGGTAACAGGAACTTGGACTATCTAGGTTACCTAGCGGGCACTAGGACTATGTAGGTAACCTCGCGGGCACTTTGACTCTCTAGGTTAACTAGCGGGTTCTTGGACTATGTAGGTTAACTAGCGGGCCTTTGGACTATGTAGGTTAACTCGCGGACACTTGGAGGTTCTAGGTTAACTAGCGGGCACTTGGACTATCTAGGTTAACTAGCGGTCACTTGGATTATCTAGGTTACCTAGCAGGCACTTGCACGATGCAGGTTCCCTAGCGGGCACTTGGACTATCTAGGCTCCTTAACGGGCACTTGGTCTATGTAGGTTACCTAGCGGGCACTAGGTCAATGTACATACACTAGCGAGCACTTGGACTATCTAGGTTACCTAGCGGGCACTTGGAGTATGTACGTCCCCTAGTGGGCACTTGGACTATCTACGTTACCTAGCGAGTACTTGGACTATATAAGTTACTAACGGGCACTTGGACTATGTAAGTTCCCTAGCGGGCACTTGGGCTATGTGGGTTCCCTAGCGGGCACTTGGACTGTCTAGGTTTAACGAAAGGGCACTTGGACTATCTAGGTTAACTAGCGGGCACTTGGACTCTGTAAGTTCCCTAGCGGGCACTGGACTATGTGGTTTCCCTAGCGGGCACTTGGACTGTCTAGGTTAAAGAACGGGCACTTGGACTATCTAGGTTACCTAGCGGGAACTTGGACTATGTAGGTTACATAGCGGGCACTTGGACTATCTAGGTTACCTAACGGGCACTTTGACTATCTAGGTTACCTAGCGGGCACTTGGACTATCTAGGTTAGGTAACAGGAACTTGGACTATCTAGGTTACCTAGCGGGCACTAGGACTATATAGGTAACCTCGCGGGCACTTGGACTCTCCAGGTTAACTAGCGGGTTCTTGGACTATGTAGGTTAACTAGCGGGCCCTTGGACTATGTAGTTTAACTAGCGGACACTTGGAGGTTCTAGGTTAACTAGCGGGCACTTGGATTATCTAGGTTACCTAGCAGGCACTTGCACGATGCAGGTTCCCTAGCGGGCACTTGGACTATCTAGGCTCCTTAACGGGCACTTGGTCTATGTAGGTTACCTAGCGGGCACTTGGTCTATGTACATACCCTAGCGGGCACTTGGACTATCTAGGTTACCTAGCAGGCAGTTGGAGTATGTACGTCCCCTAGTGGGCACTTGGACTATCTACGTTACCTAGCGGGTATTTGGACTATATAAGTTACTAACGGGCACTTGGACTATGTAAGTTCCCTAGCGGGCACTTGGACTATGTGGGTTCCCTAGCGGGCACTTGGACTGTCTAGGTTTAACGAAAGGGCACTTGGACTGTCTAGGTTAACTAGTGGGCACTTGGACTATGTAAGTTCCCTAGCGGACACTTGGACTATGTGGTTTCCCTAGCGGGCACTTGGACTGTCTAGGTTAACGAATGGGCACTTGGACTATCTAGGTTAACTAGCGGGCACTTGGACTATGTAAGTTCCCTAGCGGGCACTGGACTATGTGGTTTCTCTAGCGGGCACTTTGACTGCCTAGGTTAACGAATGGGCACTTGGACTATCTAGGTTAATTAGCAGGAACTTGGACTATGTAAGTTCCCTAGCGGGCACTTGGACTATGTGGATTCCCTAGCGGGCACTTGGACTGTCTAGGTTTAACCAAAGGGCACTTGGACTATCTAGGTTAACTAGCGGGCACTTGGACTATGTAAGTTCCCTAGCGGGCACTGGACTATGTGGTTTCCCAAGCAGGCACTTGGACTGTCTAGGTTAACGAATGGGCACTTGGACTATCTAGGTTAACTAGCGGGCACTTGGACTATGTAAGTTCCCTAGCGGGCACTGGACTATGTGGTTTCTCTAGCGGGCACTTTGACTGCCTAGGTTAACGAATGGGCACTTGGACTATCTAGGTTAATTAGCAGGAACTTGGACTATGTAAGTTCCCTAGCGGGCACTTGGACTATGTGGATTCCCTAGCGGGCACTTGGACTGTCTAAGTTTAACCAAAGGGCACTTGGACTATCTAGGTTAACTAGCGGGCACTTGGACTATGTAAGTTCCCTAGCGGGAACTGGACTATGTGGTTTCTCTAGCTGGCACTTGGACTGTCTAGGTTAACGAACGGGCACTTGGATTATCTAGGTTAACTAGCGGGCACTTGGACTATGTAAGTTCCCTAGCGGGCACTGGACTATGTGGTTTCCCTAGCGGGCATTTGGACTAAGTACCTCACCTAGCGGGCACTTGGACTATGTACCTTCCCTAGCGGGCATTGGACGATGTAGGTTACCTAGCAGACACTTGCATTATGTAGGTTACCTAGCAGGCACTTGGACTATGTAGGTTAACTAGAGGACACTTGGACGATCTAGGTTAACAAGTGGGCCCTTGGACTATGTAGATTAAGTAGCCGGAACTTGGATGATCTAGGTAAACTAGCGGGCACTTGGACGATCTAGGTTAAGCAGCGGGCACTTGGACTATCAAAATTAACAAGCGAGCCCTTGGACAATGTAGGTTATCCAGCGGGCCCTTGGACTATCTAGGTTACCTAGATAGCACTTGGACTATATAGGTTCCCTAGCGAGCACTTGGACTATCTAGTTTGGTAACGGGCACTTGGACTATCTAGGTTACCTTGCGGGAACTTGGACAATGTAGATTACCTAGCGGGAACTTGGACTATCTAGGTTACCAAACGGGCACTTTGACTATCTACGTTACCTAGCGGGCACTTGGACTATGTAGGTTAACTAGCGGGCACTTGGACTATCTAGGTTACCTAACGGGCACTTTGACTATCTAGGTTACCTAGCGGGCACTTGGACTATCTAGGTTAGGTAACAGGAACTTGTACTTTCTAGGTAACCTAGCGGGCACTAGGACTATGTAGGTAACCTCGAAGGCACTTGAACTCTCTAGGTTAACTAGCGGGTTCTTGGACTATATAGGTTAACTAGCGGGCCCTTGGACTATGTAGGTTAACTAGCGGACACTTGGAGGTTCTAGGTTAACTAGCGGGCACTTGGACTATCTAGGTTAACTAGCGGGCACTTGGATTATCTAGGTTACCTAGCAGGCACTTGCATGATGCAGGTTCCCTAGCGGGCACTTGGACTATCTAGGCTCCTTAACGGGCACTTGGTCTATGTAGGTTACCTAGCGGGCACTTGGTCTATGTACATACCCTAGCGGGCACTTGGACAATCTAGGTTACCTAGCGGGCACTTGGAGTATGTACGTCCCCTAGTGGGCACTTGGACTATCTACGTTACCTAGCGGGTACTTGGACTATATAAGTTACTAACGGGCACTTGGACTAAGTAAGTTCCCTAGCGGACACTTGGACTATGTGGGTTCCCTAGCGGGCACTTGGACTGTCTAGGTTTAACGAAAGGGCACTTGGACTATCTAGGTTAACTAGCGGGCACATGGACTATGTAAGTTCCCTAGCGGGCACTGGACTATGTGGTTTCCCTAGCGGGCACTTGGACTGTCTAGGTTAACGAACGGGCACTTGGACTATCTAGGTTACCTAGCGGGCACTTGGACTATCTAGGTTAGGTAACAGGAACTTGGACTATCTAGGTTACCTAGCGGGCACTTGGACTATCTAGGTTAGGTAACAGGAACTTGGACTATCTAGGTTACCTAGCGGGCACTAGGACTATGTAGGTAACCTCGGGGGCACTTGGACTCTCTAGGTTAACTAGTGGGTTCTTGGACTATGTAGGTTAACTAGCGGGTCCTTGGACTATGTAGGTTAACTAGCGGACACTTGGAGGTTCTAGGTTAACTAGCGGGCACTTGGATTATCTAGGTTACCTAGCAGGCACTTGCACGATGCAGGTTCCCTAGCGGGCACTTGGACTATCTAGGCTCCTTAATGGGCACTTGGTCTATGTAGGTTACCTAGCGGGCACTTGGTATATGTACATACCCTAGCGGGCACTTCGACTATCTAGGTTACCTAGCGGTCACTTGGAGTATGTACGTCCCCTAGTGGGCACTTGGACTATCTAAGTTACCTAGCGGGTATTTGGACTATATAAGTTACTAACGGGCACTTGGACTATGTAAGTTCCCTAGCGGGCCATTGGACTATGTGGGTTTCCTAGCGGGCACTTGGACTGTCTAGGTTTAACGAAAGGACACTTGGACTATCTAGGTTAACTAGCGGGCACTTGGACTATGTAAGTTCCCTAGCGGGCACTGGACTATGTGGTTTCCCTAGCGGGCACTTGGACTGTCTAGGTTAACGAACGGGCACTTGGACTATCTAGGTTAACTAGCGGGCACTTGGTCTATCTAGGTTAGTTAAAAGGAACTTGGAATATCTAGGTTTCCTAGCGGGCACTTGGACTATGTAGGTTACCTTGCGGGCACTTGGATTATGTAGGTTACCTTGCGGGCACTTGGACTATCTAGGTTACCTAACGGGAACTTGGACTATGTAGGTTAACTAGCGAGCACTTGGACTATCTAGGTTAACTAGCGGGCATTTGGCCTATACAGGTTACCTAGCCGGCACAGGACTATGTGGTTTCCCTAGCAGGCACTTTGACTGTCTAGGTTAACGAACGGGCACTTGGACTATCTAGGTTAACTAGCGGGCACTTGGACTATGTAAGTTCCCTAGCGGGCACTGGACTATGTGGTTTCCCAAGCGGGCACTTGGACTGTCTAGGTTAACGAACGGGCACTTGGACTATCTAGGTTAACTAGCGGGCACTTGGACTATGTAGGTTACCTAACGGGCACTTGGACTATGCAGGTAACGTAGCGGGCACTTGGACTTCTAGTTTAACGAACGGGCACTCGGACTATGTAGGTAGCCTAGCGGGCACTTGGACGATCTAGGATAGGTAACGGGCCCTTGACTATCTAGGTTACCTAGCGGGAACTTGGACTATGTAGGTTCCCGAGCGGGCACTTGGATTATCTAGGTTACCTAAGGGCTCTTGGACTATGTAGGTTAACTAGAGGACACTTGGACAATCTAGGTTAACTAGCGGGCACTTGTACTATCTAGGTTAACTAGCGTTCACTTGGACTATGTAGGTTCCTTAGCGGGCACTTGGACTATCTAGGTTGCCTAGCGGGCACTTGGACGATGTAGGTTAACTAGCGTGCCCTTGGAATATCTAGGTTACGTAGCGGGCACTTGGTATATAGGTTAACTAGCGGGCACTTGGACTATGTAGATTAACTAGAGGACACTTGGACTATCTAGGTTAACTAGTGGGCCCTTGGACTATGTAGGTTAACTAGTGGACAATTGGACAATCTAGGTTAACTAACGGGTACTTGGACTATCTAGGTTAACTAGCGGGCACCTGGACTATGTAGGTTAACTAGCAGACACTTGCACTATGTAGGTTCCTAGCGGGCACTTGGAATATCTAGGTTAACTAGCGGACACTTGCACTATGTAGGTTACCTATCGGGCACTTGGACTAAATACCTCACCTAGCGGGCACTTGGACTATCTATGTTAACTAGCGGGCACTTGGACTATGTAGGTTACCTAGCGGACACTTGCACTATGTAGGTTACCTAGCGGACACTTGCACTATGTAGGTTACCTAGCAGGCACTTGGGCTATGTAGGTTAACTAGAGGACAATTGAACGACCTAGGTTAACAAGTGGGCCCTTGGACTATGTAGATTAACTAGCCGGCACTTGGATGATCTAGGTTAACTAGCGGGCACTTGGACTATCAAAATTAACAAGCGAGCCCTTGGATTATGTAGGTTAACTAGCGGGCCCTTGGACTATCTAGGTTACCTAGATAGCACTTGGACTATATAGGTTCCCTAGCGGGCACTTGGACTATCTAGGTTCCCTAAAGGGCACTTGGACTATCTAGGTTAACGAACGGGCTCTTGGACTATCTAGGTTAACTAGTGGGCCCTTGGACCATGTAGGTTAACTAGCGGACAATTGGACAATCTAGGTTAACTAACGGGTACTTGGACTATCTAGGTTACCTAGCGGGCACTTGGACTATGTAGGCTACCTAACGGGCACTTGGACTATGCAGGTAACGTAGCGGGCACTTGGACTTCTAGGTTAACGAACGGGCACTCGGATTATGTAGGTTGCCTAGCGGGCACTTGGACGATCTAGGATAGGTAACGGGCCATTGACTATCTAGGTTACCTAGCGGGAACTTGGACTATGTAGTTTCCCTATCGGGCACTTGGACTATCTAGGTTACCTAAGGGCACTTGGACTATGTAGGTTAACTAGCGGACACTTGGACAATCTAGGTTAACTAGCGGGCACTTGGACTATCTAGGTTAACTAAGGGGCCCTTCGACTATGTAGGTTAACTAGCGGGCACTTGGACTATCTAGGTTACCTAGCGGGCACTTGGTCTATGTACATACCCTAGTGGGCACTTGCACTATCTGGGTTAACTAACGGGCACTAGGACTATCTAGGTTACCTAGTGGGCACTTGGACTCTGTAGGTCAACTAGCGGGCCCGTGGACTATCTAGGTTAGCTAACGGGCATTTGGATTATGTAGGTTAACTAACGGACACTTGGACGATCTAGGTTAACTAGCGGGCACTTGGACTATCTAGGTTAGTTAGCAGGCACTTGGTCTATGTACATACCCTAGTGGGCACTTGGACTATCTGGGTTAACTAACGGGCACTAGGACTATCTAGGTTACCTAGTGGGCACTTGGACTCTGTAGGTCAACTAGCGGGCACTTGAATTATGTAGGTTAACTTGGGGGCCCTTAGACTCTCTAGGTTAGCTAACGGTCACTTGGACTATGTAGGTTAATTAGCGGGTACTTGGACTATGTAGGTTCCCTAGCGGGCATTTGGACTATATAGATTACCTAGCGGGCAATTGGACATTGTAGGTTACCTAGCGGGCACTTGGACTATCTAGGTTACCTAGCGGGTACTTGGATGATACAGGTTCCCTAGCCAGCACTAAGACTATTGGTTCCCTAACGGGCACTTGGACTATGTAGGTTACCAAGCGGGCACTTGGACTATCTAGGTTAACTAGCATGCACTTAGACTATGTAGGTTAACTAGCGGACACTTGCACTATGTAGGTTACCTAGCGGGCACTTGGACTATGTAGGTTAACTAGCAGGCCCTTGGACTATCTAGGTTACCTAGCAGGAATAGGATTATGAAGGATCCCTAGCGGGCAATTGGACTATCTAGGTTACCTAGCTGGCGCTTGGACTATGTAGGTTAACTAGTGGGCCAATGGATTAGGTAGGTTTACTAGGGGGCACTTGGACTATCTAGGTTAACTAGCGGGCACTTGGACTATGTAGTTTCCCTAGCGGGCATTTGGACAATTTAGGTTACCTAGTGGGCACTTGGACTATGTAGGTTACCTAGCGGGCACTTGGACTATCTAGGTTACCTAGCAGGCACTTTGACTATCTAGGTTAACGAACGAGCACTTGGACTATGTAGGTTACCTAGCCGCCACTTTGACTATCTAGGTTAGCTAACAGGCACTTGGACTATCTAGGTTCCCTAGTGGGCACTTGTACTATCTAGGTTACCTAGCTGGCTCTTGGACTATGTAGGTCAACTAGCGGGCCCTTGGACTATCTAGGTTAGCTAACGAGCACTTGGACTATGTATGTTCCAGAGCGGGCACTTGGAGTATGTAGGTTGCCTAGCGGGCATTTAGACTCTGTAGGTTTCCTTGCGGGCATTTGGACTATGTAGGTTACCTAGCGGGCACTTGGGCTATGTAGGTTCCCAAACGGGCACTTGGACTATGTAGGTCCCCTAGCGGTCACGTGGACTATGTAGGCTCCCTAGAAGGCACTTGGACTATGTAGGTTAACTAGCAGGCACTTGGACTATCCAGGTTACCAAGCGGGCACTTGGACTATGTAGGTTACCCAATGGGCACTTGGACTATCAACGTTAACGAACGGACACTTGGACTATGTAGGTTAGCTATCAGGAACTTGGAATATCTAGGTTACCAAGCAGGCACTTGGACTATGTAGGTTACCTAGCGGACACTTGGACGATTTAGGTTAACTAGCGGGCACTTGGACTATCTAGGTTAACTAGCAGGCCCTTGGACAATCTAGGTTTACTAGCGGGCACCTGGACTATCTAGGTTACCTAGCAGGCACTTGGATTATGAAGGATCCCTAGCGGGCAATTGGACTATCTAGGTTACCTAGCTGGCACTTGGACTATGTAGGTTAACTAGCGGACACTTGCACGATCTAGGTTAACTAGCGGGCCCTTGCGCTATGTAGGTTAACTAGCGGGCCCATGGATTATGTAGGTTTACTAGGGGGCACTTGACTATCTAGGTTAACTAGCGGGCACTTGGACTATATAGTTTCCCTAGCGGGCATTTGGACTATTTAGGTTGCCTAGCTGTCACTTGGACTATGTAGGTTACCTAGCGGGCACTTGGACTATCTAGGTTACCTAGCAGGCACTTGGATTATGTGAGTTCCCTATCGGGCACTTGGACTATGGAGGTTACTAGCGGGCATTTGGACTATGTAGGTTACCTAACAGGCACTTGGATTATGTAGGTCCGTGTCGGGCACTTGGACAATGTTGGTTAACTAGCGGGCACTAGGACTATGTAGGTTACCTAGCGGGCACTTGGACTATCTAGGTTAGGTAACGGGCACTTGGACTATCTAGGTGACCTAGTGGGAACTTGGACTATGTAGGTTACGTAGCGGACACTTTGACTATCTTGGTGACCTAGCGGACACTTGGAAGAACTAGGTTAACGAGCGGGCCCTTGGACTATGTAGGTTACCTAGCGGGCACTAGGACTATCTAGGTTAACTAACAGGAACATGGACTATCTAGGTTACCTAGCGGGCACTTTGATAATGTAGGTTACCTAGCGGGCACTTGGACTATCTAGGTTAGCTAACGGGTACTTGGACTATCTAGGTTACCTAGCGGGCACTTGGACTATGCAGGTAACGTAGCGGGCACTTGGACTTCTAGGTTAACGAACGGGCACTCGGATTATGTAGGTTGCCTAGCGGGCACTTGGACAATCTAGGATAGGTAACGGGCCCTTGACTATCTAGGTTACCTAGCGGGAACTTGGACTATGTAGGTTAACTAGCGGACACTTGCACGATCTAGGTTAACTAGCCGGCCCTTGCACTACGTAGGTTAACTAGCGGGCCCATGGATTATGTAGGTTTACTAGGGGGCATTGAATATCTAGGTTAACTAGCGGGCACTTAGACTATCCAGGTTACGAAGCGGGCACTTGGACTATATAGGTTACCAAACGGGCACTTGGACTATATAGGTTAACGAACGGACACTTGGACTATGTAGGTAACCTAGCGGGCACTTGGACTGTCTAGGTTACATAGCGGGCACTTGGCCTATCTAGGTTAACGAACGGGCACTTGGACTATGTAGGTTAGCTAACAGGCACTTGGACTCTCTAGGTTACCTAGCAGGCACTTGGACTATGTAGGTTACTTATCGGACACTTGGACGATCTAGGTTAACTAGCGGGCACTTGGACTATCTAGGTTAACTAGCGAGCCCTTGGACTATCTAGGTTTACTAACGGGCACTTGGACTATCTAAGATAACTAGCGGGCACTTGGACTATGTAGGTTACCTAGCGGGCACTTGGGCTATCTAGGTTACCTAGAGGGCACATGGACTATGTAGGTTAACTAGAAGGCACTTGGACTATCAAGGATACCTAGCGGGCTCTTGGAATATTTAGGTTACCAGTGGGCACTTGGACTATCTAGGTTAACGAACGGGCATTTGGACTATGTAGGTTAACTAGCGGACACTTCGACTATCTAGGTTAGCTAACGGGCAATTGGACTATCTAGGTTACCTAGCTCGCACATGGACTATGTAGGTTTCCTACCGGGCACTTGGACTATCTAGGTTACCTAGCAGGCACTTTGACTATGTAGGTTAACTAGCGGACACTTGCACTATGTAGGTTACCTAGCGGGCACTTGGACTATGTAGGTTAACTAGCAGGCCCTTGGACTATCTAGGTTACCTAGCAGGAATAGGATTATGAAGGATCCCTAGCGGCCAATTGGACTATCTAGGTTACCTAGCTGGCGCTTGGACTATGTAGGTTAACTAGTGGGCCAATGGATTAGGTAGGTTTACTAGGGGGCACTTGGACTATCTAGGTTAACTAGCGGGCACTTGGACTATGTAGTTTCCCTAGCGGGCATTTGGACAATTTAGGTTACCTAGTGGGCACTTGGACTATGTAGGTTACCTAGCGGGCACTTGGACTATCTAGGTTACCTAGCAGGCACTTTGACTATCTAGGTTAACGAACGAGCACTTGGACTATGTAGGTTACCTAGCCGCCACTTGGACTATCTAGGTTAGCTAACAGGCACTTGGACTATCTAGGTTCCCTAGTGGGCACTTGTACTATCTAGGTTACCTAGCTGGCTCTTGGACTATGTAGGTCAACTAGCGGGCCCTTGGACTATCTAGGTTAGCTAACAAGCACTTGGACTATGTATGTTCCAGAGCGGGCACTTGGATTATGTAGGTTGCCTAGCGGCATTTAGACTCTGTAGGTTTCCTTGCGGGCATTTGGACTATGTAGGTTACCTAGCGGGCACTTGGGCTATGTAGGTTCCCAAACGGGCACTTGGACTATGTAGGTCCCCTAGCGGTCACGTGGACTATGTAGGCTCCCTAGAAGGCACTTGGACTATGTAGGTTAACTAGCGGGCACTTGGACTATCCAGGTTACCAAGCGGGCACTTGGACTATGTAGGTTACCCAATGGGCACTTGGACTATCAACGTTAACGAACGGACACTTGGACTATGTAGGTTAGCTATCAGGAACTTGGAATATCTAGGTTACAAAGCAGGCACTTGGACTATGTAGGTTACCTAGCGGACACTTGGACGATTTAGGTTAACTAGCGGGCACTTGGACTATCTAGGTTAACTAGCAGGCCCTTGGACAATCTAGGTTTACTAGCGGGCACCTGGACTATCTAGGTTACCTAGCAGGCACTTGGATTATGAAGGATCCCTAGCGGGCAATTGGACTATCTAGGTTACCTAGCTGGCACTTGGACTATGTAGGTTAACTAGCGGACACTTGCACGATCTAGGTTAACTAGCGGGCCCTTGCGCTATGTAGGTTAACTAGCGGGCCCATGGATTATGTAGGTTTACTAGGGGGCACTTGACTATCTAGGTTAACTAGCGGGCCCTTGGACTATATAGTTTCCCTAGCGGGCATTTGGACTATTTAGGTTGCCTAGCTGTCACTTGGACTATGTAGGTTACCTAGCGGGCACTTGGACTATGTAGGTTACCTAGCAGGCACTTGGATTATGTGAGTTCCCTATCGGGCACTTGGACTATGGAGGTTACTAGCGGGCATTTGGACTATGTAGGTTACCTAACAGGCACTTGGATTATGTAGGTCCGTGTCGGGCACTTGGACAATGTTGGTTAACTAGCGGGCACTAGGACTATGTAGGTTACCTAGCGGGCACTTGGACTATCTAGGTTAGGTAACGGGCACTTGGACTATCTAGGTGACCTAGTGGGAACTTGGACTATGTAGGTTACGTAGCGGACACTTTGACTATCTTGGTTACCTAGCGGACACTTGGAAGAACTAGGTTAACGAGCGGGCCCTTGGACTATGTAGGTTACCTAGCGGGCACTAGGACTATCTAGGATAACTAACAGGAACATGGACTATCTAGGTTACCTAGCGGGCACTTTGATAATGTAGGTTACCTAGCGGGCACTTGGACTATCTAGGTTAGCTAACGGGTACTTGGACTATCTAGGTTACCTAGCGGGCACTTGGACTATGCAGGTAACGTAGCGGGCACTTGGACTTCTAGGTTAACGAACGGGCACTCGGATTATGTAGGTTGCCTAGCGGGCACTTGGACAATCTAGAATAGGTAACGGGCCCTTGACTATCTAGGTTACCTAGCGGGAACTTGGACTATGTAGGTTAACTAGCGGACACTTGCACGATCTAGGTTAACTAGCCGGCCATTGCACTATGTAGGTTAACTAGCGGGCCCATGGATTATGTAGGTTTACTAGGGGGCATTGAATATCTAGTTTAACTAGCGGGCACTTGGACTATGTAGTTTCCCTAGCGGGCATTTGGACTATTTAGGTTGCCTAGCGGGCACTTGGACTATGTAGGTTACCTAGCCGCCACTTGGACTATCTAGGTTACCTAGCAGGCACTTTGACTATCTAGGTTAACTAACGGGCACTTGGACTATGTAGGTTAACTAGCAGGCACTTGGACTGTCTAGGTTACCTAACGGGCACTTGGATTATCTAGGTTAACGAACGGGCACTTGGACTATGTAGGTTACCTAGCCGCCACTTGGACTATCTAGGTTAGCTAACAGGCACTTGGAATATCTAGGTTCCCTAGCGGGCACTTGTACTATCTAGGTTACCAAGCTGGCACTTGGACTATGTAGGTCAACTAGCGGGCCCTTGGACTATCTAGGTTATCTAACAGGCACTTGGACTATGTATGTTCCAGAGCGGGCACTTGGATTATGTAGGTTGCCTCGCGGACATTTAGACTATGTAGGTTTCCTTGCGGGCATTTGGACTATGTAGGTTACCTAGCGGGCACTTGGACTATGTAGGTTCCCTAGCGGGCACTTGGATTATGTGAGTTCCCTATCGGGCACTTGAACTATGTAGGTTACTAGCGGGCATTTGGACTATGTAGGTTACCTAAGAGGCACTTGGACTATGTAGGTCCGTGTCGGGCACTTGGACAATGTTGGTTAACTAGCGGGCACTAGGACTATGTAGGTTACCTAGCGGGCACTTGGACTATCTAGGTTATGTAACGGGCACTTGGACTATCTAGGTGACCTAGTGGGAACTTAGACTATGTAGGTTACGTAGCAGACACTTTGACTATCTTGGTTACCTAGCGGACACTTGGACAAACTAGGTTAATGAGCGGGGCTTTGGACTATGTAGGTTACCTAGCGGGCACTTGGACTATCTAAGTTAGCTAACGGGTACTTGGACTATCTAGGTTACCTAGCGGGCACTTGGACTATGTAGGTTACCTAACGGGCACTTGGACTATGCAGGTAACGTAGCGGGCACTTGGACTATCTAGGTTAACTAGCGTGCACTTAGACTATGTAGGTTAACTAGCGGACACTTGGACGATCTAGGATAGGTAACGGGCCCTTGACTATCTAGGTTACCTAGCAGGAACTTGGACTATGTAGGTTCCCTATCGGGCACTTGGACTATCTAGGTTACCTAGCTGGCACATGGACTATGTAGGTTAACTAGTGGGCCCATGGATTAGGTAGGTTTACTAGGGGGCACTTGGACTATCTAGGTTACCTAAGGGCACTTGAACTATGTAGGTTAACTAGCGGACACTTGGACAATCTAGGTTAACTAGCGGGCACTTGGACTATCTAGGTTAACTAAGGGGCCCTTCGACTATGTAGGTTAACTAGCGGGCACTTGGACTATCTAGGTTACCTAGCGGGCACTTGGTCTATGTACATACCCTAGTGGGCACTTGGACTATCTGGGTTAACTAACGGGCACTAGGACTATCTAGGTTACCTAGTGGGCACTTGGACTCTGTAGGTCAACTAGCGGGCCGGTGGACTATCTAGGTTAGCTAACGGGCATTTGGATTATGTAGGTTAACTAACGGACACTTGGACGATTTAGGTTAACTAGCGGGCCCTTGCACTATGTAGGTTAACTAGCGGGCACTTGGACTATCTAGGTTACCTAGCAGGCACTTGGTCTATGTACATACCCTAGTGGGCGCTTGGACTATCTGGGTTAACTAACGGGCACTAGGACTATCTAGGTTACCTAGTGGGCACTTGGACTCTGTAGGTCAACTAGCGGGCACTTGAATTATGTAGGTTAACTTGTGGGCCCTTAGACTCTCTAGGTTAGCTAACGGTCACTTGGACTATGTAGGTTAATTAGCGGGTACTTGGACTATGTAGGTTCCCTAGCGGGCATTTGGACTATATAGATTACCTAGCGGGCAATTTGACTTTGTAGGTTACCTAGCGGGCACTTGGATGATACAGGTTCCCTAGCCAGCACTAAGACTATTGGTTCCCTAACGGGCACTTGGACTATGTAGGTTCCATAGAGGGCACTTGGACTATATATTTTTATATCGGGCACTTGGACTATGTAGGTTAACTAGCGGGCACATGGACTATCTAGGTTACCTAGCGGGTACTTTTACTATCTAGGTTAACTAGGGGTCCCTTGGACTACGTAGGTTAAGTAGCGGACACTTGCACTATGTAGGTTACCAAGCGGGCACTTGGACTATCTAGGTTAACTAGCGTGCACTTAGACTATGTAGGTTAACTAGCGGACACTTGCACTATGTAGGTTACCTAGCGGGCACTTGGACTATGTAGGTTAACTAGCAGGCCCTTGGACTATCTAGGTTACCTAGCAGGAATAGGATTATGAAGGATCCCTAGAGGGCAATTGGACTATCTAGGTTACCTAGCTGGCGCTTGGACTATGTAGGTTAACTAGTGGGCCCATGGATTAGGTAGGTTTACTAGGCGGCACTTGGACTATCTAGGTTAACTAGCGGGCACTTGGACTATGTAGTTTCCCTAGCGGGCATTTGGACAATTTAGGTTACCTAGCGGGCACTTGGACTATGTAGGTTACCTAGCGGGCACTTGGACTATCTAGGTTACCTAGCAGGCACTTTGACTATCTAGGTTAACGAACGGGCACTTGGACTATGTAGGTTACCTAGCCGCCACTTGGACTATCTAGGTTAGCTAACAGGCACTTGGACTATCTAGGTTCCCTAGTGGGCACTTGTACTATCTAGGTTACCTAGCTGGCTCTTGGACTATGTAGGTCAACTAGCGGGCCCTTGGACTATCTAGGTTAGCTAACGAGCACTTGGACTATGTATGTTCCAGAGCGGGCACTTGGATTATGTAGGTTTCCTTGCGGGCATTTGGACTATGTAGGTTACCTAGCGGGCAATTGGGCTATGTAGGTTCCCAAACGGGCACTTGGACTATGTAGATCCCCTAGCGGTCACGTGGACTATGTAGGCTCCCTAGAAGGCACTTGGACTATCGAGGTTAGTTAACAGGAACTTGGAATATCTAGGTTACCTAACGGGCACTTGGACTATGTAGGTTACTTTACGGGCACTTGGACTATCTAGGTTACCTAACGGGAACTTGGACTATGTAGGTTAACTAGCGGGCACTTGGACTATCTAGGTTAACGAACGGGCACTTGGACTATGTAGGTTAGCTAACAGGAAGTTGGACTATCTAGGTTAACTAGCGGGCACATGGACGATGCAGATTCCCTAGCGGGCACTTGGACTATTTGGGTACCCTAGCGGGCATTTGGACTATATACGTTACCTAAAGGGCATTTGGACTATGTAGGTTCCCTAGTGGGCACTTGGATTATGTAGGTTCCCTTCTTGCACTTGGACCATGTAGGTTTCTAGCGGGCACTTGGACAATGTAGGTTCCCTATCGGGCACTTGGACAATGTAGGTTAACTAGTGGGCGCTAGGACTACGTAGGTGCCCTAGCGGGCATTTGGACTATATAGATTACCAAGCACGCACTTGGACTTTGTAGGTTACCTAGCGGGCACTTGTACTATCTAGGTTAACTAGCGGGCACTTGGACTATCTAGGTTAACTAGCGGGCCCATGGACTATGTAGGTTAACTAGCGGGCCCTTTGACGATCTAGGTTAGCAAACGGGCACTTGGACTATGTAGGTTTCCTAGCAGGCATTTGGACTGTCTAGGTTACCTAGCGGGCACTTGAACTATCTAGGTTAACGAACGGGCACTTGTACTATGTATGTAAGCTAACAGGAACTTGGACTATCTAGGTTACCTAACGGGCACTGGGACTATATAGGTTACCTAGTGGGTCCTTGGACTATGTAGGTTACCTAGCGGGCACTTGGACTATCTAGGTTAACTAGCGGGCCCATGGACTATGTAGGTTAACTAGCGGGCACTTTGACGATCTAGGTTAGCAAACAGGCACTTGGACTATGTAGGTTACCTAGCAGGCACTTGGACTGTCTAAGATAACGAACGGGCACTTGGACTATGTAGGTTACCTAGCGGGCACTTGGACTATCTAGGTTACCTAGCAGGCACTTGGATTATGTGAGTTCCCTATCGGGCACTTGGACTATGGAGGTTACTAGCGGGCATTTGGACTATGTAGGTTACCTAACAGGCACTTGGATTATGTAGGTCCGTGTCGGGCACTTGGACAATGTTGGTTAACTAGCGGGCACTAGGACTATGTAGGTTACCTAGCGGGCACTTGGACTATCTAGGTTAGGTAACGGGCACTTGGACTATCTAGGTGACCTAGTGGGAACTTGGACTATGTAGGTTACGTAGCGGACACTTTGACTATCTTGGTGACCTAGCGGACACTTGGAAGAACTAGGTTAACGAGCGGGCCCTTGGACTATGTAGGTTACCTAGCGGGCACTAGGACTATCTAGGTTAACTAACAGGAACATGGACTATCTAGGTTACCTAGCGGGCACTTTGATAATGTAGGTTACCTAGCGGGCACTTGGACTATCTAGGTTAGCTAACGGGTACTTGGACTATCTAGGTTACCTAGCGGGCACTTGGACTATGCAGGTAACGTAGCGGGCACTTGGACTTCTAGGTTAACGAACGGGCACTCGGATTATGTAGGTTGCCTAGCGGGCACTTGGACAATCTAGGATAGGTAACGGGCCCTTGACTATCTAGGTTACCTAGCGGGAACTTGGACTATGTAGGTTAACTAGCGGACACTTGCACGATCTAGGTTAACTAGCCGGCCCTTGCACTACGTAGGTTAACTAGCGGGCCCATGGATTATGTAGGTTTACTAGGGGGCATTGAATATCTAGGTTAACTAGCGGGCACTTAGACTATCCAGGTTACGAAGCGGGCACTTGGACTATATAGGTTACCAAACGGGCACTTGGACTATATAGGTTAACGAACGGACACTTGGACTATGTAGGTAACCTAGCGGGCACTTGGACTGTCTAGGTTACATAGCGGGCACTTGGCCTATCTAGGTTAACGAACGGGCACTTGGACTATGTAGGTTAGCTAACAGGCACTTGGACTCTCTAGGTTACCTAGCAGGCACTTGGACTATGTAGGTTACTTATCGGACACTTGGACGATCTAGGTTAACTAGCGGGCACTTGGACTATCTAGGTTAACTAGCGAGCCCTTGGACTATCTAGGTTTACTAACGGGCACTTGGACTATCTAAGATAACTAGCGGGCACTTGGACTATGTAGGTTACCTAGCGGGCACTTGGGCTATCTAGGTTACCTAGAGGGCACATGGACTATGTAGGTTAACTAGAAGGCACTTGGACTATCAAGGATACCTAGCGGGCTCTTGGAATATTTAGGTTACCAGTGGGCACTTGGACTATCTAGGTTAACGAACGGGCATTTGGACTATGTAGGTTAACTAGCGGACACTTCGACTATCTAGGTTAGCTAACGGGCAATTGGACTATCTAGGTTACCTAGCTCGCACATGGACTATGTAGGTTTCCTACCGGGCACTTGGACTATCTAGGTTACCTAGCAGGCACTTTGACTATGTAGGTTAACTAGCGGACACTTGCACTATGTAGGTTACCTAGCGGGCACTTGGACTATGTAGGTTAACTAGCAGGCCCTTGGACTATCTAGGTTACCTAGCAGGAATAGGATTATGAAGGATCCCTAGCGGCCAATTGGACTATCTAGGTTACCTAGCTGGCGCTTGGACTATGTAGGTTAACTAGTGGGCCAATGGATTAGGTAGGTTTACTAGGGGGCACTTGGACTATCTAGGTTAACTAGCGGGCACTTGGACTATGTAGTTTCCCTAGCGGGCATTTGGACAATTTAGGTTACCTAGTGGGCACTTGGACTATGTAGGTTACCTAGCGGGCACTTGGACTATCTAGGTTACCTAGCAGGCACTTTGACTATCTAGGTTAACGAACGAGCACTTGGACTATGTAGGTTACCTAGCCGCCACTTGGACTATCTAGGTTAGCTAACAGGCACTTGGACTATCTAGGTTCCCTAGTGGGCACTTGTACTATCTAGGTTACCTAGCTGGCTCTTGGACTATGTAGGTCAACTAGCGGGCCCTTGGACTATCTAGGTTAGCTAACAAGCACTTGGACTATGTATGTTCCAGAGCGGGCACTTGGATTATGTAGGTTGCCTAGCGGCATTTAGACTCTGTAGGTTTCCTTGCGGGCATTTGGACTATGTAGGTTACCTAGCGGGCACTTGGGCTATGTAGGTTCCCAAACGGGCACTTGGACTATGTAGGTCCCCTAGCGGTCACGTGGACTATGTAGGCTCCCTAGAAGGCACTTGGACTATGTAGGTTAACTAGCGGGCACTTGGACTATCCAGGTTACCAAGCGGGCACTTGGACTATGTAGGTTACCCAATGGGCACTTGGACTATCAACGTTAACGAACGGACACTTGGACTATGTAGGTTAGCTATCAGGAACTTGGAATATCTAGGTTACAAAGCAGGCACTTGGACTATGTAGGTTACCTAGCGGACACTTGGACGATTTAGGTTAACTAGCGGGCACTTGGACTATCTAGGTTAACTAGCAGGCCCTTGGACAATCTAGGTTTACTAGCGGGCACCTGGACTATCTAGGTTACCTAGCAGGCACTTGGATTATGAAGGATCCCTAGCGGGCAATTGGACTATCTAGGTTACCTAGCTGGCACTTGGACTATGTAGGTTAACTAGCGGACACTTGCACGATCTAGGTTAACTAGCGGGCCCTTGCGCTATGTAGGTTAACTAGCGGGCCCATGGATTATGTAGGTTTACTAGGGGGCACTTGACTATCTAGGTTAACTAGCGGGCCCTTGGACTATATAGTTTCCCTAGCGGGCATTTGGACTATTTAGGTTGCCTAGCTGTCACTTGGACTATGTAGGTTACCTAGCGGGCACTTGGACTATGTAGGTTACCTAGCAGGCACTTGGATTATGTGAGTTCCCTATCGGGCACTTGGACTATGGAGGTTACTAGCGGGCATTTGGACTATGTAGGTTACCTAACAGGCACTTGGATTATGTAGGTCCGTGTCGGGCACTTGGACAATGTTGGTTAACTAGCGGGCACTAGGACTATGTAGGTTACCTAGCGGGCACTTGGACTATCTAGGTTAGGTAACGGGCACTTGGACTATCTAGGTGACCTAGTGGGAACTTGGACTATGTAGGTTACGTAGCGGACACTTTGACTATCTTGGTTACCTAGCGGACACTTGGAAGAACTAGGTTAACGAGCGGGCCCTTGGACTATGTAGGTTACCTAGCGGGCACTAGGACTATCTAGGATAACTAACAGGAACATGGACTATCTAGGTTACCTAGCGGGCACTTTGATAATGTAGGTTACCTAGCGGGCACTTGGACTATCTAGGTTAGCTAACGGGTACTTGGACTATCTAGGTTACCTAGCGGGCACTTGGACTATGCAGGTAACGTAGCGGGCACTTGGACTTCTAGGTTAACGAACGGGCACTCGGATTATGTAGGTTGCCTAGCGGGCACTTGGACAATCTAGAATAGGTAACGGGCCCTTGACTATCTAGGTTACCTAGCGGGAACTTGGACTATGTAGGTTAACTAGCGGACACTTGCACGATCTAGGTTAACTAGCCGGCCATTGCACTATGTAGGTTAACTAGCGGGCCCATGGATTATGTAGGTTTACTAGGGGGCATTGAATATCTAGTTTAACTAGCGGGCACTTGGACTATGTAGTTTCCCTAGCGGGCATTTGGACTATTTAGGTTGCCTAGCGGGCACTTGGACTATGTAGGTTACCTAGCCGCCACTTGGACTATCTAGGTTACCTAGCAGGCACTTTGACTATCTAGGTTAACTAACGGGCACTTGGACTATGTAGGTTAACTAGCAGGCACTTGGACTGTCTAGGTTACCTAACGGGCACTTGGATTATCTAGGTTAACGAACGGGCACTTGGACTATGTAGGTTACCTAGCCGCCACTTGGACTATCTAGGTTAGCTAACAGGCACTTGGAATATCTAGGTTCCCTAGCGGGCACTTGTACTATCTAGGTTACCAAGCTGGCACTTGGACTATGTAGGTCAACTAGCGGGCCCTTGGACTATCTAGGTTATCTAACAGGCACTTGGACTATGTATGTTCCAGAGCGGGCACTTGGATTATGTAGGTTGCCTCGCGGACATTTAGACTATGTAGGTTTCCTTGCGGGCATTTGGACTATGTAGGTTACCTAGCGGGCACTTGGACTATGTAGGTTCCCTAGCGGGCACTTGGATTATGTGAGTTCCCTATCGGGCACTTGAACTATGTAGGTTACTAGCGGGCATTTGGACTATGTAGGTTACCTAAGAGGCACTTGGACTATGTAGGTCCGTGTCGGGCACTTGGACAATGTTGGTTAACTAGCGGGCACTAGGACTATGTAGGTTACCTAGCGGGCACTTGGACTATCTAGGTTATGTAACGGGCACTTGGACTATCTAGGTGACCTAGTGGGAACTTAGACTATGTAGGTTACGTAGCAGACACTTTGACTATCTTGGTTACCTAGCGGACACTTGGACAAACTAGGTTAATGAGCGGGGCTTTGGACTATGTAGGTTACCTAGCGGGCACTTGGACTATCTAAGTTAGCTAACGGGTACTTGGACTATCTAGGTTACCTAGCGGGCACTTGGACTATGTAGGTTACCTAACGGGCACTTGGACTATGCAGGTAACGTAGCGGGCACTTGGACTATCTAGGTTAACTAGCGTGCACTTAGACTATGTAGGTTAACTAGCGGACACTTGGACGATCTAGGATAGGTAACGGGCCCTTGACTATCTAGGTTACCTAGCAGGAACTTGGACTATGTAGGTTCCCTATCGGGCACTTGGACTATCTAGGTTACCTAGCTGGCACATGGACTATGTAGGTTAACTAGTGGGCCCATGGATTAGGTAGGTTTACTAGGGGGCACTTGGACTATCTAGGTTACCTAAGGGCACTTGAACTATGTAGGTTAACTAGCGGACACTTGGACAATCTAGGTTAACTAGCGGGCACTTGGACTATCTAGGTTAACTAAGGGGCCCTTCGACTATGTAGGTTAACTAGCGGGCACTTGGACTATCTAGGTTACCTAGCGGGCACTTGGTCTATGTACATACCCTAGTGGGCACTTGGACTATCTGGGTTAACTAACGGGCACTAGGACTATCTAGGTTACCTAGTGGGCACTTGGACTCTGTAGGTCAACTAGCGGGCCGGTGGACTATCTAGGTTAGCTAACGGGCATTTGGATTATGTAGGTTAACTAACGGACACTTGGACGATTTAGGTTAACTAGCGGGCCCTTGCACTATGTAGGTTAACTAGCGGGCACTTGGACTATCTAGGTTACCTAGCAGGCACTTGGTCTATGTACATACCCTAGTGGGCGCTTGGACTATCTGGGTTAACTAACGGGCACTAGGACTATCTAGGTTACCTAGTGGGCACTTGGACTCTGTAGGTCAACTAGCGGGCACTTGAATTATGTAGGTTAACTTGTGGGCCCTTAGACTCTCTAGGTTAGCTAACGGTCACTTGGACTATGTAGGTTAATTAGCGGGTACTTGGACTATGTAGGTTCCCTAGCGGGCATTTGGACTATATAGATTACCTAGCGGGCAATTTGACTTTGTAGGTTACCTAGCGGGCACTTGGATGATACAGGTTCCCTAGCCAGCACTAAGACTATTGGTTCCCTAACGGGCACTTGGACTATGTAGGTTCCATAGAGGGCACTTGGACTATATATTTTTATATCGGGCACTTGGACTATGTAGGTTAACTAGCGGGCACATGGACTATCTAGGTTACCTAGCGGGTACTTTTACTATCTAGGTTAACTAGGGGTCCCTTGGACTACGTAGGTTAAGTAGCGGACACTTGCACTATGTAGGTTACCAAGCGGGCACTTGGACTATCTAGGTTAACTAGCGTGCACTTAGACTATGTAGGTTAACTAGCGGACACTTGCACTATGTAGGTTACCTAGCGGGCACTTGGACTATGTAGGTTAACTAGCAGGCCCTTGGACTATCTAGGTTACCTAGCAGGAATAGGATTATGAAGGATCCCTAGAGGGCAATTGGACTATCTAGGTTACCTAGCTGGCGCTTGGACTATGTAGGTTAACTAGTGGGCCCATGGATTAGGTAGGTTTACTAGGCGGCACTTGGACTATCTAGGTTAACTAGCGGGCACTTGGACTATGTAGTTTCCCTAGCGGGCATTTGGACAATTTAGGTTACCTAGCGGGCACTTGGACTATGTAGGTTACCTAGCGGGCACTTGGACTATCTAGGTTACCTAGCAGGCACTTTGACTATCTAGGTTAACGAACGGGCACTTGGACTATGTAGGTTACCTAGCCGCCACTTGGACTATCTAGGTTAGCTAACAGGCACTTGGACTATCTAGGTTCCCTAGTGGGCACTTGTACTATCTAGGTTACCTAGCTGGCTCTTGGACTATGTAGGTCAACTAGCGGGCCCTTGGACTATCTAGGTTAGCTAACGAGCACTTGGACTATGTATGTTCCAGAGCGGGCACTTGGATTATGTAGGTTTCCTTGCGGGCATTTGGACTATGTAGGTTACCTAGCGGGCAATTGGGCTATGTAGGTTCCCAAACGGGCACTTGGACTATGTAGATCCCCTAGCGGTCACGTGGACTATGTAGGCTCCCTAGAAGGCACTTGGACTATCGAGGTTAGTTAACAGGAACTTGGAATATCTAGGTTACCTAACGGGCACTTGGACTATGTAGGTTACTTTACGGGCACTTGGACTATCTAGGTTACCTAACGGGAACTTGGACTATGTAGGTTAACTAGCGGGCACTTGGACTATCTAGGTTAACGAACGGGCACTTGGACTATGTAGGTTAGCTAACAGGAAGTTGGACTATCTAGGTTAACTAGCGGGCACATGGACGATGCAGATTCCCTAGCGGGCACTTGGACTATTTGGGTACCCTAGCGGGCATTTGGACTATATACGTTACCTAAAGGGCATTTGGACTATGTAGGTTCCCTAGTGGGCACTTGGATTATGTAGGTTCCCTTCTTGCACTTGGACCATGTAGGTTTCTAGCGGGCACTTGGACAATGTAGGTTCCCTATCGGGCACTTGGACAATGTAGGTTAACTAGTGGGCGCTAGGACTACGTAGGTGCCCTAGCGGGCATTTGGACTATATAGATTACCAAGCACGCACTTGGACTTTGTAGGTTACCTAGCGGGCACTTGTACTATCTAGGTTAACTAGCGGGCACTTGGACTATCTAGGTTAACTAGCGGGCCCATGGACTATGTAGGTTAACTAGCGGGCCCTTTGACGATCTAGGTTAGCAAACGGGCACTTGGACTATGTAGGTTTCCTAGCAGGCATTTGGACTGTCTAGGTTACCTAGCGGGCACTTGAACTATCTAGGTTAACGAACGGGCACTTGTACTATGTATGTAAGCTAACAGGAACTTGGACTATCTAGGTTACCTAACGGGCACTGGGACTATATAGGTTACCTAGTGGGTCCTTGGACTATGTAGGTTACCTAGCGGGCACTTGGACTATCTAGGTTAACTAGCGGGCCCATGGACTATGTAGGTTAACTAGCGGGCACTTTGACGATCTAGGTTAGCAAACAGGCACTTGGACTATGTAGGTTACCTAGCAGGCACTTGGACTGTCTAAGATAACGAACGGGCACTTGGACTATGTAGGTTACCTAGCGGGCACTTGGACTATCTAGGTTACCTAGCAGGCACTTGGATTATGTGAGTTCCCTATCGGGCACTTGGACTATGGAGGTTACTAGCGGGCATTTGGACTATGTAGGTTACCTAACAGGCACTTGGATTATGTAGGTCCGTGTCGGGCACTTGGACAATGTTGGTTAACTAGCGGGCACTAGGACTATGTAGGTTACCTAGCGGGCACTTGGACTATCTAGGTTAGGTAACGGGCACTTGGACTATCTAGGTGACCTAGTGGGAACTTGGACTATGTAGGTTACGTAGCGGACACTTTGACTATCTTGGTGACCTAGCGGACACTTGGAAGAACTAGGTTAACGAGCGGGCCCTTGGACTATGTAGGTTACCTAGCGGGCACTAGGACTATCTAGGTTAACTAACAGGAACATGGACTATCTAGGTTACCTAGCGGGCACTTTGATAATGTAGGTTACCTAGCGGGCACTTGGACTATCTAGGTTAGCTAACGGGTACTTGGACTATCTAGGTTACCTAGCGGGCACTTGGACTATGCAGGTAACGTAGCGGGCACTTGGACTTCTAGGTTAACGAACGGGCACTCGGATTATGTAGGTTGCCTAGCGGGCACTTGGACAATCTAGGATAGGTAACGGGCCCTTGACTATCTAGGTTACCTAGCGGGAACTTGGACTATGTAGGTTAACTAGCGGACACTTGCACGATCTAGGTTAACTAGCCGGCCCTTGCACTACGTAGGTTAACTAGCGGGCCCATGGATTATGTAGGTTTACTAGGGGGCATTGAATATCTAGGTTAACTAGCGGGCACTTAGACTATCCAGGTTACGAAGCGGGCACTTGGACTATATAGGTTACCAAACGGGCACTTGGACTATATAGGTTAACGAACGGACACTTGGACTATGTAGGTAACCTAGCGGGCACTTGGACTGTCTAGGTTACATAGCGGGCACTTGGCCTATCTAGGTTAACGAACGGGCACTTGGACTATGTAGGTTAGCTAACAGGCACTTGGACTCTCTAGGTTACCTAGCAGGCACTTGGACTATGTAGGTTACTTATCGGACACTTGGACGATCTAGGTTAACTAGCGGGCACTTGGACTATCTAGGTTAACTAGCGAGCCCTTGGACTATCTAGGTTTACTAACGGGCACTTGGACTATCTAAGATAACTAGCGGGCACTTGGACTATGTAGGTTACCTAGCGGGCACTTGGGCTATCTAGGTTACCTAGAGGGCACATGGACTATGTAGGTTAACTAGAAGGCACTTGGACTATCAAGGATACCTAGCGGGCTCTTGGAATATTTAGGTTACCAGTGGGCACTTGGACTATCTAGGTTAACGAACGGGCATTTGGACTATGTAGGTTAACTAGCGGACACTTCGACTATCTAGGTTAGCTAACGGGCAATTGGACTATCTAGGTTACCTAGCTCGCACATGGACTATGTAGGTTTCCTACCGGGCACTTGGACTATCTAGGTTACCTAGCAGGCACTTTGACTATGTAGGTTAACTAGCGGACACTTGCACTATGTAGGTTACCTAGCGGGCACTTGGACTATGTAGGTTAACTAGCAGGCCCTTGGACTATCTAGGTTACCTAGCAGGAATAGGATTATGAAGGATCCCTAGCGGCCAATTGGACTATCTAGGTTACCTAGCTGGCGCTTGGACTATGTAGGTTAACTAGTGGGCCAATGGATTAGGTAGGTTTACTAGGGGGCACTTGGACTATCTAGGTTAACTAGCGGGCACTTGGACTATGTAGTTTCCCTAGCGGGCATTTGGACAATTTAGGTTACCTAGTGGGCACTTGGACTATGTAGGTTACCTAGCGGGCACTTGGACTATCTAGGTTACCTAGCAGGCACTTTGACTATCTAGGTTAACGAACGAGCACTTGGACTATGTAGGTTACCTAGCCGCCACTTGGACTATCTAGGTTAGCTAACAGGCACTTGGACTATCTAGGTTCCCTAGTGGGCACTTGTACTATCTAGGTTACCTAGCTGGCTCTTGGACTATGTAGGTCAACTAGCGGGCCCTTGGACTATCTAGGTTAGCTAACAAGCACTTGGACTATGTATGTTCCAGAGCGGGCACTTGGATTATGTAGGTTGCCTAGCGGCATTTAGACTCTGTAGGTTTCCTTGCGGGCATTTGGACTATGTAGGTTACCTAGCGGGCACTTGGGCTATGTAGGTTCCCAAACGGGCACTTGGACTATGTAGGTCCCCTAGCGGTCACGTGGACTATGTAGGCTCCCTAGAAGGCACTTGGACTATGTAGGTTAACTAGCGGGCACTTGGACTATCCAGGTTACCAAGCGGGCACTTGGACTATGTAGGTTACCCAATGGGCACTTGGACTATCAACGTTAACGAACGGACACTTGGACTATGTAGGTTAGCTATCAGGAACTTGGAATATCTAGGTTACAAAGCAGGCACTTGGACTATGTAGGTTACCTAGCGGACACTTGGACGATTTAGGTTAACTAGCGGGCACTTGGACTATCTAGGTTAACTAGCAGGCCCTTGGACAATCTAGGTTTACTAGCGGGCACCTGGACTATCTAGGTTACCTAGCAGGCACTTGGATTATGAAGGATCCCTAGCGGGCAATTGGACTATCTAGGTTACCTAGCTGGCACTTGGACTATGTAGGTTAACTAGCGGACACTTGCACGATCTAGGTTAACTAGCGGGCCCTTGCGCTATGTAGGTTAACTAGCGGGCCCATGGATTATGTAGGTTTACTAGGGGGCACTTGACTATCTAGGTTAACTAGCGGGCCCTTGGACTATATAGTTTCCCTAGCGGGCATTTGGACTATTTAGGTTGCCTAGCTGTCACTTGGACTATGTAGGTTACCTAGCGGGCACTTGGACTATGTAGGTTACCTAGCAGGCACTTGGATTATGTGAGTTCCCTATCGGGCACTTGGACTATGGAGGTTACTAGCGGGCATTTGGACTATGTAGGTTACCTAACAGGCACTTGGATTATGTAGGTCCGTGTCGGGCACTTGGACAATGTTGGTTAACTAGCGGGCACTAGGACTATGTAGGTTACCTAGCGGGCACTTGGACTATCTAGGTTAGGTAACGGGCACTTGGACTATCTAGGTGACCTAGTGGGAACTTGGACTATGTAGGTTACGTAGCGGACACTTTGACTATCTTGGTTACCTAGCGGACACTTGGAAGAACTAGGTTAACGAGCGGGCCCTTGGACTATGTAGGTTACCTAGCGGGCACTAGGACTATCTAGGATAACTAACAGGAACATGGACTATCTAGGTTACCTAGCGGGCACTTTGATAATGTAGGTTACCTAGCGGGCACTTGGACTATCTAGGTTAGCTAACGGGTACTTGGACTATCTAGGTTACCTAGCGGGCACTTGGACTATGCAGGTAACGTAGCGGGCACTTGGACTTCTAGGTTAACGAACGGGCACTCGGATTATGTAGGTTGCCTAGCGGGCACTTGGACAATCTAGAATAGGTAACGGGCCCTTGACTATCTAGGTTACCTAGCGGGAACTTGGACTATGTAGGTTAACTAGCGGACACTTGCACGATCTAGGTTAACTAGCCGGCCATTGCACTATGTAGGTTAACTAGCGGGCCCATGGATTATGTAGGTTTACTAGGGGGCATTGAATATCTAGTTTAACTAGCGGGCACTTGGACTATGTAGTTTCCCTAGCGGGCATTTGGACTATTTAGGTTGCCTAGCGGGCACTTGGACTATGTAGGTTACCTAGCCGCCACTTGGACTATCTAGGTTACCTAGCAGGCACTTTGACTATCTAGGTTAACTAACGGGCACTTGGACTATGTAGGTTAACTAGCAGGCACTTGGACTGTCTAGGTTACCTAACGGGCACTTGGATTATCTAGGTTAACGAACGGGCACTTGGACTATGTAGGTTACCTAGCCGCCACTTGGACTATCTAGGTTAGCTAACAGGCACTTGGAATATCTAGGTTCCCTAGCGGGCACTTGTACTATCTAGGTTACCAAGCTGGCACTTGGACTATGTAGGTCAACTAGCGGGCCCTTGGACTATCTAGGTTATCTAACAGGCACTTGGACTATGTATGTTCCAGAGCGGGCACTTGGATTATGTAGGTTGCCTCGCGGACATTTAGACTATGTAGGTTTCCTTGCGGGCATTTGGACTATGTAGGTTACCTAGCGGGCACTTGGACTATGTAGGTTCCCTAGCGGGCACTTGGATTATGTGAGTTCCCTATCGGGCACTTGAACTATGTAGGTTACTAGCGGGCATTTGGACTATGTAGGTTACCTAAGAGGCACTTGGACTATGTAGGTCCGTGTCGGGCACTTGGACAATGTTGGTTAACTAGCGGGCACTAGGACTATGTAGGTTACCTAGCGGGCACTTGGACTATCTAGGTTATGTAACGGGCACTTGGACTATCTAGGTGACCTAGTGGGAACTTAGACTATGTAGGTTACGTAGCAGACACTTTGACTATCTTGGTTACCTAGCGGACACTTGGACAAACTAGGTTAATGAGCGGGGCTTTGGACTATGTAGGTTACCTAGCGGGCACTTGGACTATCTAAGTTAGCTAACGGGTACTTGGACTATCTAGGTTACCTAGCGGGCACTTGGACTATGTAGGTTACCTAACGGGCACTTGGACTATGCAGGTAACGTAGCGGGCACTTGGACTATCTAGGTTAACTAGCGTGCACTTAGACTATGTAGGTTAACTAGCGGACACTTGGACGATCTAGGATAGGTAACGGGCCCTTGACTATCTAGGTTACCTAGCAGGAACTTGGACTATGTAGGTTCCCTATCGGGCACTTGGACTATCTAGGTTACCTAGCTGGCACATGGACTATGTAGGTTAACTAGTGGGCCCATGGATTAGGTAGGTTTACTAGGGGGCACTTGGACTATCTAGGTTACCTAAGGGCACTTGAACTATGTAGGTTAACTAGCGGACACTTGGACAATCTAGGTTAACTAGCGGGCACTTGGACTATCTAGGTTAACTAAGGGGCCCTTCGACTATGTAGGTTAACTAGCGGGCACTTGGACTATCTAGGTTACCTAGCGGGCACTTGGTCTATGTACATACCCTAGTGGGCACTTGGACTATCTGGGTTAACTAACGGGCACTAGGACTATCTAGGTTACCTAGTGGGCACTTGGACTCTGTAGGTCAACTAGCGGGCCGGTGGACTATCTAGGTTAGCTAACGGGCATTTGGATTATGTAGGTTAACTAACGGACACTTGGACGATTTAGGTTAACTAGCGGGCCCTTGCACTATGTAGGTTAACTAGCGGGCACTTGGACTATCTAGGTTACCTAGCAGGCACTTGGTCTATGTACATACCCTAGTGGGCGCTTGGACTATCTGGGTTAACTAACGGGCACTAGGACTATCTAGGTTACCTAGTGGGCACTTGGACTCTGTAGGTCAACTAGCGGGCACTTGAATTATGTAGGTTAACTTGTGGGCCCTTAGACTCTCTAGGTTAGCTAACGGTCACTTGGACTATGTAGGTTAATTAGCGGGTACTTGGACTATGTAGGTTCCCTAGCGGGCATTTGGACTATATAGATTACCTAGCGGGCAATTTGACTTTGTAGGTTACCTAGCGGGCACTTGGATGATACAGGTTCCCTAGCCAGCACTAAGACTATTGGTTCCCTAACGGGCACTTGGACTATGTAGGTTCCATAGAGGGCACTTGGACTATATATTTTTATATCGGGCACTTGGACTATGTAGGTTAACTAGCGGGCACATGGACTATCTAGGTTACCTAGCGGGTACTTTTACTATCTAGGTTAACTAGGGGTCCCTTGGACTACGTAGGTTAAGTAGCGGACACTTGCACTATGTAGGTTACCAAGCGGGCACTTGGACTATCTAGGTTAACTAGCGTGCACTTAGACTATGTAGGTTAACTAGCGGACACTTGCACTATGTAGGTTACCTAGCGGGCACTTGGACTATGTAGGTTAACTAGCAGGCCCTTGGACTATCTAGGTTACCTAGCAGGAATAGGATTATGAAGGATCCCTAGAGGGCAATTGGACTATCTAGGTTACCTAGCTGGCGCTTGGACTATGTAGGTTAACTAGTGGGCCCATGGATTAGGTAGGTTTACTAGGCGGCACTTGGACTATCTAGGTTAACTAGCGGGCACTTGGACTATGTAGTTTCCCTAGCGGGCATTTGGACAATTTAGGTTACCTAGCGGGCACTTGGACTATGTAGGTTACCTAGCGGGCACTTGGACTATCTAGGTTACCTAGCAGGCACTTTGACTATCTAGGTTAACGAACGGGCACTTGGACTATGTAGGTTACCTAGCCGCCACTTGGACTATCTAGGTTAGCTAACAGGCACTTGGACTATCTAGGTTCCCTAGTGGGCACTTGTACTATCTAGGTTACCTAGCTGGCTCTTGGACTATGTAGGTCAACTAGCGGGCCCTTGGACTATCTAGGTTAGCTAACGAGCACTTGGACTATGTATGTTCCAGAGCGGGCACTTGGATTATGTAGGTTTCCTTGCGGGCATTTGGACTATGTAGGTTACCTAGCGGGCAATTGGGCTATGTAGGTTCCCAAACGGGCACTTGGACTATGTAGATCCCCTAGCGGTCACGTGGACTATGTAGGCTCCCTAGAAGGCACTTGGACTATCGAGGTTAGTTAACAGGAACTTGGAATATCTAGGTTACCTAACGGGCACTTGGACTATGTAGGTTACTTTACGGGCACTTGGACTATCTAGGTTACCTAACGGGAACTTGGACTATGTAGGTTAACTAGCGGGCACTTGGACTATCTAGGTTAACGAACGGGCACTTGGACTATGTAGGTTAGCTAACAGGAAGTTGGACTATCTAGGTTAACTAGCGGGCACATGGACGATGCAGATTCCCTAGCGGGCACTTGGACTATTTGGGTACCCTAGCGGGCATTTGGACTATATACGTTACCTAAAGGGCATTTGGACTATGTAGGTTCCCTAGTGGGCACTTGGATTATGTAGGTTCCCTTCTTGCACTTGGACCATGTAGGTTTCTAGCGGGCACTTGGACAATGTAGGTTCCCTATCGGGCACTTGGACAATGTAGGTTAACTAGTGGGCGCTAGGACTACGTAGGTGCCCTAGCGGGCATTTGGACTATATAGATTACCAAGCACGCACTTGGACTTTGTAGGTTACCTAGCGGGCACTTGTACTATCTAGGTTAACTAGCGGGCACTTGGACTATCTAGGTTAACTAGCGGGCCCATGGACTATGTAGGTTAACTAGCGGGCCCTTTGACGATCTAGGTTAGCAAACGGGCACTTGGACTATGTAGGTTTCCTAGCAGGCATTTGGACTGTCTAGGTTACCTAGCGGGCACTTGAACTATCTAGGTTAACGAACGGGCACTTGTACTATGTATGTAAGCTAACAGGAACTTGGACTATCTAGGTTACCTAACGGGCACTGGGACTATATAGGTTACCTAGTGGGTCCTTGGACTATGTAGGTTACCTAGCGGGCACTTGGACTATCTAGGTTAACTAGCGGGCCCATGGACTATGTAGGTTAACTAGCGGGCACTTTGACGATCTAGGTTAGCAAACAGGCACTTGGACTATGTAGGTTACCTAGCAGGCACTTGGACTGTCTAAGATAACGAACGGGCACTTGGACTATGTAGGTTACCTAGCGGGCACTTGGACTATCTATGTTAGCTAACTGGCACTTGGACAATCTAAGTTACCTAGCGAGCACTTGGACTATGTAGGTTACCTCGCGGGCCCTTGGACTATGTAGATGACCTAGCGGGCACTTGGACTATCTAGGTTAACGAACGGGCACTTGGACTATGTAGGTTAGCTAACAGGAACTTGGACTATCTAGGTTAACTAGCGGGCACTTGGACGATGCAGGTTCCCTAGCGGGCACTTGGACTATGTGGGTACCCTAGCGGGCATTTGGACTATATAGGTTACCTAAAGGGCATTTGGACTATGTAGGTTCCCTAGCGGGCACTTGGATTATGTAGGTTCCCTTCTTGCACTTGGACTATGTAGGTTTCTAGCGGGCACTTGGACAATGTAGGTTCCCTATCGGGCACTTGGACAATGTAGGTTAACTAGCGGGCGCTAGGACTACATAGGTGCCCTAGCGGGCATTTGGACTATATAGATTACCAAGCGCGCACTTGGACTTTGTAGGTTACCTAGCGGGCACTTGGACTATCCAGGTTAACTAGCGGTCACTTGGACTATCTAGGTTAACTAGCGGGCCCTTGGACTATGTAGGTTAACTAGCGGGTCCTTTGACGATCTAGGTTAGCAAACGGGTACTTGGACTATGTAGGTTACCTAGCAGGCACTTGGACTGTCTAGGTTACCTAGTGGGCACTTGAACTATCTAGGTTAACGAACGGGCACTTGTACTATGTATGTTAGCTAACAGGAACTTGGACTATCTAGGTTAACGAACGGGCACTTGGACTATGTAGGTTACCTAGCGCGACTTGGACTATGTAGGTTAGCTAACAGGAACTTGGACTATCTAGGTTAACGAACGGGCCCTTGGACTATGTAGGTTACCTAGCGCGACTTGGACTATGTAGGTTAGCTAACAGGAACTTGGACTATCTAGGTTAACTAGCGGGCACTTGGACTATATAGGTTACCTAGTGGGCCCTTGGACTATGTAGGTTACCTAGCGGGCACTTGGACTATCTAGGTTAACGAACGTGCACTTGGACTATTTAGGTAACCTAGCGGGCACTTGGACAGTCTAGGTTACTTAGCGGTCACTTGGACTATCTAGGTTAACGAATGGGCACTTGGACTATGTAGGTTACCTAGCGGGCACTTGGACTATCGAGGTTAGTTAACAGGAACTTGGAATATCTAGGTTACCTAACGGGCACTTGGACTATGTAGGTTACTTTACGGGCACTTGGACTATCTAGGTTACCTAACGGGAACTTGGACTATGTAGGTTAACTAGCGGGCACTTGGACTATCTAGGTTAACGAACGGGCACTTGGACTATGTAGGTTAGCTAACAGGAAGTTGGACTATCTAGGTTAACTAGCGGGCACATGGACGATGCAGATTCCCTAGCGGGCACTTGGACTATGTGGGTACCCTAGCGGGCATTTGGACTATATAGGTTACCTAAAGGTCATTTGGACTATGTAGGTTCCCTAGTGGGCACTTGGATTATGTAGGTTCCCTTCTTGCACTTGGACCATGTAGGTTTCTAGCGGGCACTTGGACAATGTAGGTTCCCTATCGGGCACTTGGACAATGTAGGTTAACTAGTGGGCGCTAGGACTACGTAGGTGCCCTAGCGGGCATTTGGACTATATAGATTACCAAGCACGCACTTGGACTTTGTAGGTTACCTAGCGGGCACTTGTACTATCTAGGTTAACTAGCGGGCACTTGGACTATCGAGGTTAACTAGCGGGCCCATGGACTATGTAGGTTAACTAGCGGGCCCTTTGACGATCTAGGTTAGCAAACGGGCACTTGGACTATGTAGGTTTCCTAGCAGGCACTTGGACTGTCTAGGTTACCTAGCGGGCACTTGAACTATCTAGGTTAACGAACGGGCATTTGTACTATGTATGTAAGCTAACAGGAACTTGGACTATCTAGGTTACCTAACGGGCACTGGGACTATATAGGTTACCTAATGGGTCCTTGGACTATGTAGGTTACCTAGCGGGCACTTGGACTATCTAGGTTAACTAGCGGGCCCATGGACTATGTAGGTTAACTAGCGCGCACTTTGACGATCTAGGTTAGCAAACAGGCACTTGGACTATGTAGGTTACCTAGCAGGCACTTGGACTGTCTAAGATAACGAACGGGCACTTGGACTATGTAGGTTACCTAGCGGGCACTTGGACTATCTATGTTAGCTAACTGGTACTTGGACAATCTAAGTTACCTAGCGAGCACTTGGACTATGTAGGTTACCTCGCGGGCCCTTGGACTATGTAGATTACCTAGCGGGCACTTGGACTATCTAGGTTAACGAACGGGCACTTGGACTATGTAGGTTAGCTATCAGGAACTTGGACTATCTAGGTTAACTAGCGGGCACTTGGACGATGCAGGTTCCCTAGCGGGCACTTGGACTATATAGGTTACCTAAAGGGCATTTGGACTATGTAGGTTCCCTAGCGGGCACTTGGATTATGTAGGTTCCCTTCTTGCACTTGGACTATGTAGGTTTCTAGTGGGCACTTGGACAATGTAGGTTCCCTATCGGGCACTTGGACAATGTAGGTTAACTAGCGGGCGCTAGGACTACATAGGTGCCCTAGCGGGCAATTGGACTATATAGATTACCAAGCGTGCACTTGGACTTTGTAGGTTAACTAGCGGGCCCTTGGACTATGTAGGTTAACTAGCGGGCCCTTTGACGATCTAGGTTAGCAAACGGGCACTTGGACTATGTAGGTTACCTAGCAGGCACTTGGACTGTCTAGGTTACCTAGTGGGCACTTGAACTATCTAGGTTAACGAACGGGCACTTGTACTATGTATGTTAGCTAACAGGAACTTGGACTATCTAGGTTAACGAACGGGCACTTGGACTATGTAGGTTACCTAGCGCGACTTGGACTATGTAGGTTAGCTAACAGGAACTTGGACTATGTAGGTTAGCTAACAGGAACTTGGACTATCTAGGTTAACGAACGGGCCCTTGGACTATGTAGGTTACCTAGCGCGACTTGGACTATGTAGGTTAGCTAACAGGAACTTGGACTATCTAGGTTAACTAGCGGGCACTTGGACTATATAGGTTACCTAGTGGGCCCTTGGACTATGTAGGTTACCTAGCGGGCACTTGGACTATCTAGGTTAACGAACGTGCACTTGGACTATTTAGGTAACCTAGCGGGCACTTGGACAGTCTAGGTTACTTAGCGGTCACTTGGACTATCTAGGTTAACGAATGGGCACTTGGACTATGTAGGTTACCTAGCGGGCACTTGGACTATCGAGGTTAGTTAACAGGAACTTGGAATATCTAGGTTACCTAACGGGCACTTGGACTATGTAGGTTACTTTACGGGCACTTGGACTATCTAGGTTACCTAACGGGAACTTGGACTATGTAGGTTAACTAGCGGGCACTTGGACTATCTAGGTTAACGAACGGGCACTTGGACTATGTAGGTTAGCTAACAGGAAGTTGGACTATCTAGGTTAACTAGCGGGCACATGGACGATGCAGATTCCCTAGCGGTCACTTGGACTATGTGGGTACCCTAGCGGGCATTTGGACTATATAGGTTACCTAAAGGGCATTTGGACTATGTAGGTTCCCTAGTGGGCACTTGGATTATGTAGGTTCCCTTCTTGCACTTGGACCATGTAGGTTTCTAGCGGGCACTTGGACAATGTAGGTTCCCTATCGGGCACTTGGACAATGTAGGTTAACTAGTGGGCGCTAGGACAACGTAGGTGCCCTAGCGGGCATTTGGACTATATAGATTACCAAGCACGCACTTGGACTTTGTAGGTTACCTAGCGGGCACTTGTACTATCTAGGTTAACTAGCGGGCACTTGTACTATCTAGGTTAACTAGCGGGCCCATGGACTATGTAGGTTAACTAGCGGGCCCTTTGACAATCTAGGTTAGCAAACGGGCACTTGGACTATGTAGGTTTCCTAGCAGGCACTTGGACTGTCTAGGTTACCTAGCGGGCACTTGAACTATCTAGGTTAACGAACGGGCACTTGTACTATGTATGTAAGCTAACAGGAACTTGGACTATCTAGGTTACCTAACGGGCACTGGGACTATATAGGTTACCTAGCGGGCCCTTGGACTATGTAGGTTACCTAGCGGGCACATGGACTATCTAGGTTAACGAACGTGCACTTGGACTATTTTGGTAACCTAGCGGGCACTTGGACAGTCTAGGTTACTTAGCGGTCACTTGGACTATCTAGGTTAACCAATGGGCACTTGGACTATGTAGGTTACCTAGCGGGCACTTGGACTATCTAGGTTAGTTAAAAGGAACTTGGAATATCTAGGTTACCTAACGGGCACTTGGACTATGTAGGTTACTTTACGGGCACTTGGACTATCTAGGTTACCTAACGGGAACTTGGACTATGTAGGTTAACTAGCGGACACTTGGACTATCTAGGTTAACTAGCGGGCACTTGGACAATGCAGGTTCCCTAGAGGGCACTTTGACTATGTAGGTTCCCTAGCGGGCACTTGGACTATATAGGTTCCCTATGGGCACTTGGACTATCTAGGTTCCCTAACGGGCACTTGGACTATGTAGGTTCTCTATCGGGCACTTGGACTATGTAGGTTCCTCAGCGGGCACTTGGACTATGTAGGTTCCCTATCGGGCACATGGACTATGTATGTTAACAAGCGGGCACTTGGATGATCAAGGATAACTAGCGGGCACTTGGAGTATCTTGGTTAACTAGCGGGCACTCCGACTATGTACGTCCCCTAGCGGGCACTTGAACTATCTAGGTTAACTAGAGGGCCCTTGGACTATGTAGGTTAATTAGCGGACACTTGGACAAACTAGGTTAACGAGCGGGCCCTTGGTCTATGTAGGTTACCTAGCGGACACTTGGACTATCTAGGTTAGCTAACAGGAACTTGGACTATCTAGGTTACCTAGCGGGCACTTGGAATATCTAGGTTAGCTAACGGGCACTTGGACTATATAGGTTAACTAACGGGCACTTGGATTATGTAGGTTCCCTAGCGGGCACTTAGACTATGTAGGTTTCCTTGCGGGCATTTGGACTATGTAGGTTACCTAGCGAGCACTTGGACTATGTAGGTTCCCTAACGGGCACTTGGACTATGTAGGTTAACTAGCGGTCACGTGGACTATGTAGGCTCCCTAGAAGGTACTTGTACTATGTAGGTTACCTATCGCGCACTTTGACTATGTTGGTTATCTAGCGGGCACTTAGACTATCCAGGTTACGAAGCGGGCACTTGGACTATATAGGTTACCAAACGGGCACTAGGACTATATAGGTTAACGAAAGGACACTTGGACTATGTAGGTAACCTAGCGGGCACTTGGACTGTCTAGGTTACATAGCGGGCACTTGGCCTATCTAGGTTAACGAACGGGCACTTGGACTATGTAGGTTAGCTAACAGGCACTTGGACTCTCTAGGTTACCTAGCAGGCACTTGGACTATGTAGGTTACTTATCGGACACTTGGACGATCTAGGTTAACTAGCGGGCACTTGGACTATCTAGGTTAACTAGCGAGCCCTTGGACTATCTAGGTTTACTAACGGGCACTTGGACTATCTAGGATAACTAGCGGGCACTTGGACTATGTAGGTTACCAGCGGGCACTTGGGCTATCTAGGTTACCTAGAGGGCACATGGACTATGTAGGTTAACTAGAAGGCACTTGGACTATCAAGGATACCTAGCGGGCTCTTGGAATATTTAGGTTACCAGTGGGCACTTGGACTATCTAGGTTAACGAA
Organism: Tenrec ecaudatus; assembly: GCF_050624435.1. Classification (NCBI taxonomy): domain Eukaryota; kingdom Metazoa; phylum Chordata; class Mammalia; order Afrosoricida; family Tenrecidae; genus Tenrec; species Tenrec ecaudatus. The sequence continues at coordinate 114,028 of NW_027459559.1, read as the reverse complement.
CGGGCACTTGGACTATGTAGGTTAACTAGCGGACACTTCGACTATCTAGGTTAGCTAACGGGCAATTGGACTATCTAGGTTACCTAGCTCGCACATGGACTATGTAGGTTTCCTAGCGGGCACTTGGACTATCTAGGTTACCTAGCAGGCACTTTGACTATCTAGGTTAACTAACGGGCACTTGCACTATGTAGGTTGCTTAGCGAGCACTTGGAATATGTAGGTTCCCTAGCGGGCACTTGGACTATGTAGGTTCCCTAGTGGGTACTTGGACTGTCTAGGTTAACTAGCGGGCAATTGCACTGTCTAGGTTACCTAGTGGGCACATGGACTATGTAGTTTACCTAGCAGGCACTTGGATTATGTAGGTAACCTAGTGGTCACTTGGACTGTCTAGGTTACCTAGCGGGCACTTGGACTATGTAGGTTCCCTAGCGGGCACTTGGACTATGTAGGTAACCTAGTGGTCACTTGGACGGTCTAGGTTACCTAGCGGGCACTTGGACTATGTAGGTTAACTAGCGGGCATTTGGACTATATAGGTTACCTAGCGGGCACTTGGACTATGTAGGTTAACTAGAGGGCACTTGGACGATCCTGGTTACCTAGCGGGAACTTGGATTATGTAGGTTCTCTAGCGGGCATTTGGACTATATAGGTTACCTAGCGGGCACTTGGACTATGTAGGTTACCTATCGGGAACTTGGACTATGTAGGTTAACTAGCGGGCACTTGGATTTTCTAGGTTAACTAACAGGCACTTGGACTATGTATGTTCCAGAGCGGGCAATTGGACTATGTAGGTTCCCTAGCGGGCGCTTGGACTATCTAGGTTCACTAAAGGGCACTTGGACTATGTAGGTTAACTAGCGGACTATTGGTCAATCTAGGTTAACTAGCGGGTACTTGGACTATCTAGGTTAACTAGCGGGCATTTGGGCTATGTAGGTTAACTAGCGGACACTTGCACTATGTAGGTTACCTAGCGGGCACTTGGACTATCTAGGTTAACTAGCGGGCACTTGGACTATGTAGGTTAACTAGCGGACACTTGCACTATGTAGGTTACCTATCGTGCACTTGGACTAAGTACCTTACCTACCGGGCACTTGGACTATGTACTTTCCCTAACGGGCACTTGGACTATGTAGGTTACCTAGCAGGCACTTGGACTATGTAGGTTAACTAGAGGACAATTGGACGATCTAGGTTAACAAGTGGGCCCTTGGACTATGTAGATTAACTAGCCGGAACTTGGATGATCTAGGTTAACCAGCGGGCACTTGGACTATCAAAATTAACAAGCGAGCCCTTGGACAATGTAGGTTAACTAGCGGGCCCTTGGACTATCTAGGTTACCTAGATAGCACTTGGACTATATAGGTTCCCTAGCGAGCACTTGGACTATCTAGTTTGGTAACGGGCACTTGGACTATCTAGGTTACCTTGCGGGAACTTGGACAATGTAGATTACCTAGTGGGCACTTGGACTATCTAGGTTACCAAACGGGCACTTTGACTATCGAGGTTACCTAGCGGGCTCTTGGACTATGTAGGTTAACTAGCGGGCACTTGGACTATCTAGGTTACCTAACGGGCACTTGGATTATGCCGGTAACCTAGCGGGCACTTGGACTGTCTAGGTTTCCTAGCGGGCACTTGCACTTCTAGGTTAACGAACGGGCACTTGGACTATGTAGGTTGCCTAGCGGGCACTTGGACGATCTAGGTTAGGTAATGGGCACTTGGACTATCTAGGTTACCTAGCGGGAACTTGGACTATGTAGGTTACATAGCGGGCACTTGGACTATCTAGGTTACCTAACGGGCACTTTGACTATCTAGGTTACCTAGCGGGCACTTGGACTATCTAGGTTAGGTAACAGGAACTTGGACTATCTAGGTTACCTAGCGGGCACTAGGACTATGTAGGTAACCTCGCGGGCACTTTGACTCTCTAGGTTAACTAGCGGGTTCTTGGACTATGTAGGTTAACTAGCGGGCCTTTGGACTATGTAGGTTAACTCGCGGACACTTGGAGGTTCTAGGTTAACTAGCGGGCACTTGGACTATCTAGGTTAACTAGCGGTCACTTGGATTATCTAGGTTACCTAGCAGGCACTTGCACGATGCAGGTTCCCTAGCGGGCACTTGGACTATCTAGGCTCCTTAACGGGCACTTGGTCTATGTAGGTTACCTAGCGGGCACTAGGTCAATGTACATACCCCAGCGAGCACTTGGACTATCTAGGTTACCTAGCGGGCACTTGGAGTATGTACGTCCCCTAGTGGGCACTTGGACTATCTACGTTACCTAGCGAGTACTTGGACTATATAAGTTACTAACGGGCACTTGGACTATGTAAGTTCCCTAGCGGGCACTTGGGCTATGTGGGTTCCCTAGCGGGCACTTGGACTGTCTAGGTTTAACGAAAGGGCACTTGGACTATCTAGGTTAACTAGCGGGCACTTGGACTCTGTAAGTTCCCTAGCGGGCACTGGACTATGTGGTTTCCCTAGCGGGCACTTGGACTGTCTAGGTTAAAGAACGGGCACTTGGACTATCTAGGTTACCTAGCGGGAACTTGGACTATGTAGGTTACATAGCGGGCACTTGGACTATCTAGGTTACCTAACGGGCACTTTGACTATCTAGGTTACCTAGCGGGCACTTGGACTATCTAGGTTAAGTAACAGGAACTTGGACTATCTAGGTTACCTAGCGGGCACTAGGACTATATAGGTAACCTCGCGGGCACTTGGACTCTCTAGGTTAACTAGCGGGTTCTTGGACTATGTAGGTTAACTAGCGGGCCTTTGGACTATGTAGTTTAACTAGCGGACACTTGGAGGTTCTAGGTTAACTAGCGGGCACTTGGATTATCTAGGTTACCTAGCAGGCACTTGCACGATGCAGGTTTCCTAGCGGGCACTTGGACTATCTAGGCTCCTTAACGGGCACTTGGTCTATGTAGGTTACCTAGCGGGCACTTGGTCTATGTACATACCCTAGCGGGCACTTGGACTATCTAGGTTACCTAGCAGGCAGTTGGAGTATGTACGTCCCCTAGTGGGCACTTGGACTATCTACGTTACCTAGCGGGTATTTGGACTATATAAGTTACTAACGGGCACTTGGACTATGTAAGTTCCCTAGCGGGCACTTGGACTATGTGGGTTCCCTAGCGGGCACTTGGACTGTCTAGGTTTAACGAAAGGGCACTTGGACTGTCTAGGTTAACTAGCGGGCACTTGGACTATGTAAGTTCCCTAGCGGACACTTGGACTATGTGGTTTCCCTAGCGGGCACTTGGACTGTCTAGGTTAACGAATGGGCACTTGGACTATCTAGGTTAATTAGCAGGAACTTGGACTATGTAAGTTCCCTAGCGGGCACTTGGACTATGTGGATTCCCTAGCGGGCACTTGGACTGTCTAGGTTTAACCAAAGGGCACTTGGACTATCTAGGTTAACTAGCGGGCACTTGGACTATGTAAGTTCCCTAGCGGGCACTGGACTATGTGGTTTCCCAAGCAGGCACTTTGACTGTCTAGGTTAACGAATGGGCACTTGTACTATCTAGGTTAACTAGCGGGCACTTGGACTATGTAAGTTCCCTAGCGGGCACTGGACTATGTGGTTTCTCTAGCGGGCACTTTGACTGCCTAGGTTAACGAATGGGCACTTGGACTATCTAGGTTAATTAGCAGGAACTTGGACTATGTAAGTTCCCTAGCGGGCACTTGGACTATGTGGATTCCCTAGCGGGCACTTGGACTGTCTAGGTTTAACCAAAGGGCACTTGGACTATCTAGGTTAACTAGCGGGCACTTGGACTATGTAAGTTCCCTAGCGGGAACTGCACTATGTGGTTTCTCTAGCTGGCACTTGGACTGTCTAGGTTAACGAACGGGCACTTGGATTATCTAGGTTAACTAGCGGGCACTTGGACTATGTAAGTTCCCTAGCGGGCACTGGACTATGTGGTTTCCCTAGCGGGCATTTGGACTAAGTACCTCACCTAGCGGGCACTTGGACTATGTACCTTCCCTAGCGGGCATTGGACTATGTAGGTTACCTAGCAGACACTTGCATTATGTAGGTTACCTAGCAGGCACTTGGACTATGTAGGTTAACTAGAGGACACTTGGACGATCTAGGTTAACAAGTGGGCCCTTGGACTATGTAGATTAACTAGCCGGAACTTGGATGATCTAGGTAAACTAGCGGGCACATGGACGATCTAGGTTAAGCAGCGGGCACTTGGACTATCAAAATTAACAAGCGAGCCCTTGGACAATGTAGGTTATCCAGCGGGCCCTTGGACTATCTAGGTTACCTAGATAGCACTTGGACTATATAGGTTCCCTAGCGAGCACTTGGACTATCTAGTTTGGTAACGGGCACTTGGACTATCTAGGTTACCTTGCGGGAACTTGGACAATGTAGATTACCTAGCGGGAACTTGGACTATCTAGGTTACCAAACGGGCACTTTGACTATCTACGTTACCTAGCGGGCAGTTGGACTATGTAGGTTAACTAGCGGGCACTTGGACTATCTAGGTTACCTAACGGGCACTTTGACTATCTAGGTTACCTAGCGGGCACTTGGACTATCTAGGTTAGGTAACAGGAACTTGGACTTTCTAGGTAACCTAGCGGGCACTAGGACTATGTAGGTAACCTCGAGGGCACTTGAACTCTCTAGGTTAACTAGCGGGTTCTTGGACTATATAGGTTAACTAGCGGGCCCTTGGACTATGTAGGTTAACTAGCGGACACTTGGAGGTTCTAGGTTAACTAGCGGGCACATGGACTATCTAGGTTAACTAGCGGGCACTTGGATTATGTAGGTTACCTAGCAGGCACTTGCATGATGCAGGTTCCCTAGCGGGCACTTGGACTATCTAGGCTCCTTAACGGGCACTTGGTCTATGTAGGTTACCTAGCGGGCACTTGGTCTATGTACATACCCTAGCGGGCACTTGGACAATCTAGGTTACCTAGCGGGCACTTGGAGTATGTACGTCCCCTAGTGGGCACTTGGACTATCTACGTTACCTAGCGGGTACTTGGACTATATAAGTTACTAACGGGCACTTGGACTAAGTAAGTTCCCTAGCGGACACTTGGACTATGTGGGTTCCCTAGCGGGCACTTGGACTGTCTAGGTTTAACGAAAGGGCACTTGGACTATCTAGGTTAACTAGCGGGCACATGGACTATGTAAGTTCCCTAGCGGGCACTGGACTATGTGGTTTCCCTAGCGGGCACTTGGACTGTCTAGGTTAACGAACGGGCACTTGGACTATCTAGGTTACCTAGCGGGAACTTGGACTATGTAGGTTACATAGCGGGCACTTTGACTATCTAGGTTACCTAGCGGGCACTTGGACTATCTAGGTTAGGTAACAGGAACTTGGACTATCTAGGTTACCTAGCGGGCCCTAGGACTATGTAGGTAACCTCGGGGGCACTTGGACTCTCTAGGTTAACTAGTGGGTTCTTGGACTATGTAGGTTAACTAGCGGGCCCTTGGACTATGTAGGTTAACTAGCGGACACTTGGAGGTTCTAGGTTAACTAGCGGGCACTTGGATTATCTAGGTTACCTAGCAGGCACTTGCACGATGCAGGTTCCCTAGCGGGCACTTGGACTATCTAGGCTCCTTAATGGGCACTTGGTCTATGTAGGTTACCTAGCGGGCACTTGGTATATGTACATACCCTAGCGGGCACTTCGACTATCTAGGTTACCTAGCGGTCACTTGGAGTATGTACGTCCCCTAGTGGGCACTTGGACTATCTAAGTTACCTAGCGGGTATTTGGACTATATAAGTTACTAACGGGCACTTGGACTATGTAAGTTCCCTAGCGGGCCCTTGGACTATGTGGGTTTCCTAGCGGGCACTTGGACTGTCTAGGTTTAAGGAAAGGACACTTGGACTATCTAGGTTAACTAGCGGGCACTTGGACTATGTAAGTTCCCTAGCGGGCACTGGACTATGTGGTTTCCCTAGCGGGCACTTGGACTGTCTAGGTTAACGAACGGGCACTTGGACTATCTAGGTTAACTAGCGGGCACTTGGTCTATCTAGGTTAGTTAACAGGAACTTGGAATATCTAGGTTTCCTAGCGGGCACTTGGACTATGTAGGTTACCTTGCGGGCACTTGGATTATGTAGGTTACTTTGCGGGCACTTGGACTATCTAGGTTACCTAACGGGAACTTGGACTATGTAGGTTAACTAGCGAGCACTTGGACTATCTAGGTTAACTAGCGGGCATTTGGCCTATACAGGTTACCTAGCCGGCACAGGACTATGTGGTTTCCCTAGCAGGCACTTTGACTGTCTAGGTTAACGAACGGGCACTTGGACTATCTAGGTTAACTAGCGGGCACTTGGACTATGTGAGTTCCCTAGCGGGCACTGGACTATGTGGTTTCCCAAGCGGGCACTTGGACTGTCTAGGTTAACGAACGGGCACTTGGACTATCTAGGTTAACTAGCGGGCACTTGGACTATGTAGGTTACCTAACGGGCACTTGGACTATGCAGGTAACGTAGCGGGCACTTGGACTTCTAGTTTAACGAACGGGCACTCGGACTATGTAGGTAGCCTAGCGGGCACTTGGACGATCTAGGATAGGTAACGGGCCCTTGACTATCTAGGTTACCTAGCGGGAACTTGGACTATGTATGTTCCCGAGCGGGCACTTGGACTATCTAGGTTGCCTAAGGGCTCTTGGACTATGTTAGTTAACTAGAGGGCACTTGGACAATCTAGGTTAACTAGCGGGCACTTGTACTATCTAGGTTAACTAGCGTTCACTTGGACTATGTAGGTTCCTTAGCGGGCACTTGGACTATCTAGGTTGCCTAGCGGGCACTTGGACGATATAGGTTAACTAGCGTGCCCTTGGAATATCTAGGTTACGTAGCGGCCACTTGGTATATAGGTTAACTAGCGGGCACTTGGACTATGTAGATTAACTAGAGGACACTTGGACTATCTAGGTTAACTAGTGGGCCCTTGGACTATGTAGGTTAACTAGCGGACAATTGGACAATCTAGGTTAACTAACGGGTACTTGGACTATCTAGGTTAACTAGCGGGCACTTGGACTATGTAGGTTAACTAGCAGACACTTGCACTATGTAGGTTCCTAGCGGGCACTTGGAATATCTAGGTTAACTAGCGGACACTTGCACTATGTAGGTTACCTATCGGGCACTTGGACTAAATACCTCACCTAGCGGGCACTTGGACTATCTATGTTAACTAGCGGGCACTTGGACTATGTAGGTTACCTAGCGGACACTTGCACTATGTAGGTTACCTAGCGGACACTTGCACTATGTAGGTTACCTAGCAGGCACTTGGGCTATGTAGGTTAACTAGAGGACAATTGGACGATCTAGGTTAACAAGTGGGCCCTTGGACTATGTAGATTAACTAGCCGGCACTTGGATGATCTAGGTTAACTAGCGGGCACTTGGACGATCTAGTTTAACCAGCGGGCACTTGGACTATCAAAATTAACAAGCGAGCCCTTGGATTATGTAGGTTAACTAGCGGGCACTTGGACTATCTAGGTTCCCTAAAGGGCACTTGGACTATCTAGGTTAACGAACGGGCTCTTGGACTATCTAGGTTAACTAGTGGGCCCTTGGACTATGTAGGTTAACTAGTGGACAATTGGACAATCTAGGTTAACTAACGGGTACTTGGACTATCTAGGTTACCTAGCGGGCACTTGGACTATGTAGGCTACCTAATGGGCACTTGGACTATGCAGGTAACGTAGCGGGCACTTGGACTTCTAGGTTAACGAACGGGCACTCATATTATGTAGGTTGCCTAGCGGGCACTTGGACGATCTAGGATAGGTAACGGGCCATTGACTATCTAGGTTACCTAGCGGGAACTTGGACTATGTAGTTTCCCTATCGGGCACTTGGACTATCTAGGTTACCTAAGGGCACTTGGACTATGTAGGTTAACTAGCGGACACTTGGACAATCTAGGTTAACTAGCGGGCACTTGGACTATCTAGGTTAACTAAGGGGCCCTTCGACTATGTAGGTTAACTAGCGGGCACGTGGACTATCTAGGTTACCTAGCGGGCACTTGGTCTATGTACATACCCTAGTGGGCACTTGGACTATCTGGGTTAACTAACGGGCACTAGGACTATCTAGGTTACCTAGTGGGCACTTGGACTCTGTAGGTCAACTAGCGGGCCCGTGGACTATCTAGGTTAGCTAACGGGCATTTGGATTATGTAGGTTAACTAACGGACACTTGGACGATCTAGGTTAACTAGCGGGCACTTGGACTATCTAGGTTAGTTAGCAGGCACTTGGTCTATGTACATACCCTAGTGGGCACTTGGACTATCTGGGTTAACTAACGGGCACTAGGACTATCTAGGTTACCTAGTGGGCACTTGGACTCTGTAGGTCAACTAGCGGGCACTTGAATTATGTAGGTTAACTTGGGGGCCCTTAGACTCTCTAGGTTAGCTAACGGTCACTTGGACTATGTAGGTTAATTAGCGGGTACTTGGACTATGTAGGTTCCCTAGCGGGCATTTGGACTATATAGATTACCTAGCGGGCAATTGGACTTTGTAGGTTACCTAGCGGGCACTTGGACTATCTAGGTTACCTAGCGGGTACTTGGATGATACAGGTTCCCTAGCCAGCACTAAGACTATTGGTTCCCTAACGGGCACTTGGACTATGTAGGTTCCATAGAGGGCACTTGGACTATATAGTTTTATATCGGGCACTTGGACTATGTAGGTTAACTAGCGGGCACATGGACTATCTAGGTTACCTAGCGGGTACTTTTACTATCTAGGTTAACTAGGGGTCCCTTGGACTACGTAGGTTAAGTAGCGGACACTTGCACTATGTAGGTTACCAAGCGGGCACTTGGACTATCTAGGTTAACTAGCGTGCACTTAGACTATGTAGGTTAACTAGCGGACACTTGCACTATGTAGGTTACCTAGCGGGCACTTGGACTATGTAGGTTAACTAGCAGGCCCTTGGACTATCTAGGTTACCTAGCAGGAATAGGATTATGAAGGATCCCTAGCAGGCAATTGGACTATCTAGGTTACCTAGCTGGCGCTTGGACTATGTAGGTTAACTAGTGGGCCAATGGATTAGGTAGGTTTACTAGGGGGCACTTGGACTATCTAGGTTAACTAGCGGGCACTTGGACTATGTAGTTTCCCTAGCGGGCATTTGGACAATTTAGGTTACCTCGTGGGCACTTGGACTATGTAGGTTACCTAGCGGGCACTTGGACTATCTAGGTTACCTAGCAGGCACTTTGACTATCTAGGTTAACGAACGAGCACTTGGACTATGTAGGTTACCTAGCCGCCACTTGGACTATCTAGGTTAGCTAACAGGCACTTGGACTATCTAGGTTCCCTAGTGGGCACTTGTACTATCTAGGTTACCTAGCTGGCTCTTGGACTATGTAGGTCAACTAGCGGGCCCTTGGACTATCTAGGTTAGCTAACGAGCACTTGGACTATGTATGTTCCAGAGCGGGCACTTGGATTATGTAGGTTGCCTAGCGGGCATTTAGACTCTGTAGGTTTCCTTGCGGGCATTTGGACTATGTAGGTTACCTAGCGGGCACTTGGGCTATGTAGGTTCCCAAACGGGCACTTGGACTATGTAGGTCCCCTAGCGGTCACGTGGACTATGTAGGCTCCCTAGAAGGCACTTGGACTATGTAGGTTAACTAGCAGGCACTTGGACTATCCAGGTTACCAAGCGGGCACTTGGACTATGTAGGTTACCCAATGGGCACTTGGACTATCAACGTTAACGAACGGACACTTGGACTATGTAGGTTAGCTATCAGGAACTTGGAATATCTAGGTTACCAAGCAGGCACTTGGACTATGTAGGTTACCTAGCGGACACTTGGACGATTTAGGTTAACTAGCGGGCACTTGGACTATCTAGGTTAACTAGCAGGCCCTTGGACAATCTAGGTTTACTAGCGGGCACCTGGACTATCTAGGTTACCTAGCAGGCACTTGGATTATGAAGGATCCCTAGCGGGCAATTGGACTATCTAGGTTACCTAGCTGGCACTTGGACTATGTAGGTTAACTAGCGGACACTTGCACGATCTAGGTTAACTAGCGGGCCCTTGCGCTATGTAGGTTAACTAGCGGGCCCATGGATTATGTAGGTTTACTAGGGGGCACTTGACTATCTAGGTTAACTAGCATGCACTTGGACTATATAGTTTCCCTAGCGGGCATTTGGACTATTTAGGTTGCCTAGCTGTCACTTGGACTATGTAGGTTACCTAGCGGGCACTTGGACTATCTAGGTTACCTAGCAGGCACTTGGATTATGTGAGTTCCCTATCGGGCACTTGGACTATGGAGGTTACTAGCGGGCATTTGGACTATGTAGGTTACCTAACAGGCACTTGGATTATGTAGGTCCGTGTCGGGCACTTGGACAATGTTGGTTAACTAGCGGGCACTAGGACTATGTAGGTTACCTAGCGGGCACTTGGACTATCTAGGTTAGGTAACGGGCACTTGGACTATCTAGGTGACCTAGTGGGAACTTGGACTATGTAGGTTACGTAGCGGACACTTTGACTATCTTGGTTACCTAGCGGACACTTGGAAGAACTAGGTTAACGAGCGGGCCCTTGGACTATGTAGGTTACCTAGCGGGCACTAGGACTATCTAGGTTAACTAACAGGAACATGGACTATCTAGGTTACCTAGCGGGCACTTTGATAATGTAGGTTACCTAGCGGGCACTTGGACTATCTAGGTTAGCTAACGGGTACTTGGACTATCTAGGTTACCTAGCGGGCACTTGGACTATGCAGGTAACGTAGCGGGCACTTGGACTTCTAGGTTAACGAACGGGCACTCGGATTATGTAGGTTGCCTAGCGGGCACTTGGACAATCTAGGATAGGTAACGGGCCCTTGACTATCTAGGTTACCTAGCGGGAACTTGGACTATGTAGGTTAACTAGCGGACACTTGCACGATCTAGGTTAACTAGCCGGCCCTTGCACTATGGAGGTTAACTAGCGGGCCCATGGATTATGTAGGTTTACTAGGGGGCATTGAATATCTAGGTTAACTAGCGGGCACTTAGACTATCCAGGTTACGAAGCGGGCACTTGGACTATATAGGTTACCAAACGGGCACTTGGACTATATAGGTTAACGAACGGACACTTGGACTATGTAGGTAACCTAGCGGGCACTTGGACTGTCTAGGTTACATAGCGGGCACTTAGCCTATCTAGGTTAACGAACGGGCACTTGGACTATGTAGGTTAGCTAACAGGCACTTGGACTCTCTAGGTTACCTAGCAGGCACTTGGACTATGTAGGTTACTTATCGGACACTTGGACGATCTAGGTTAACTAGCGGGCACTTGGACTATCTAGGTTAACAAGCGAGCCCTTGGACTATCTAGGTTTACTAACGGGCACTTGGACTATCTAAGATAACTAGCGGGCACTTGGACTATGTAGGTTACCTAGCGGGCACTTGGGCTATCTAGGTTACCTAGAGGGCACATGGACTATGTAGGTTAACTAGAAGGCACTTGGACTATCAAGGATACCTAGCGGGCTCTTGGAATATTTAGGTTACCAGTGGGCACTTGGACTATCAAGTTAACGAACGGGCACTTGGACTATGTAGGTTAACTAGCGGACACTTCGACTATCTAGGTTAGCTAACGGGCAATTGGACTATCTAGGTTACCTAGCTCGCACATGGACTATGTAGGTTTCCTAGCGGGCACTTGGACTATCTAGGTTACCTAGCAGGCACTTTGACTATGTAGGTTAACTAGCGGACACTTGCACTATGTAGGTTACCTAGCGGGCACTTGGACTATGTAGGTTAACTAGCAGGCCCTTGGACTATCTAGGTTACCTAGCAGGAATAGGATTATGAAGGATCCCTAGCGGGCAATTGGACTATCTAGGTTACCTAGCTGGCTCTTGGACTATGTAGGTTAACTAGTGGGCCAATGGATTAGGTAGGTTTACTAGGGGGCACTTGGACTATCTAGGTTAACTAGCGGGCACTTGGACTATGTAGTTTCCCTAGCGGGCATTTGGACAATTTAGGTTACCTAGTGGGCACTTGGACTATGTAGGTTACCTAGCGGGCACTTGGACTATCTAGGTTACCTAGCAGGCACTTTGACTATCTAGGTTAACGAACGAGCACTTGGACTATGTAGGTTACCTAGCCGCCACTTGGACTATCTAGGTTAGCTAACAGGCACTTGGACTATCTAGGTTCCCTAGTGGGCACTTGTACTATCTAGGTTACCTAGCTGGCTCTTGGACTATGTAGGTCAACTAGCGGGCCCTTGGACTATCTAGGTTAGCTAACGAGCACTTGGACTATGTATGTTCCAGAGCGGGCACTTGGATTATGTAGGTTGCCTAGCGGCATTTAGACTCTGTAGGTTTCCTTGCGGGCATTTGGACTATGTAGGTTACCTAGCGGGCACTTGGGCTATGTAGGTTCCCAAACGGGCACTTGGACTATGTAGGTCCCCTAGCGGTCACGTGGACTATGTAGGCTCCCTAGAAGGCACTTGGACTATGTAGGTTAACTAGCGGGCACTTGGACTATCCAGGTTACCAAGCGGGCACTTGGACTATGTAGGTTACCCAATGGGCACTTGGACTATCAACGTTAACGAACGGACACTTGGACTATGTAGGTTCGCTATCAGGAACTTGGAATATCTAGGTTACCAAGCAGGCACTTGGACTATGTAGGTTACCTAGCGGACACTTGGACGATTTAGGTTAACTAGCGGGCACTTGGACTATCTAGGTTAACTAGCAGGCCCTTGGACAATCTAGGTTTACTAGCGGGCACCTGGACTATCTAGGTTACCTAGCAGGCACTTGGATTATGAAGGATCCCTAGCGGGCAATTGGACTATCTAGGTTACCTAGCTGGCACTTGGACTATGTAGGTTAACTAGCGGACACTTGCACGATCTAGGTTAACTAGCGGGCCCTTGCGCTATGTAGGTTAACTAGCGGGCCCATGGATTATGTAGGTTTACTAGGGGGCTCTTGACTATCTAGGTTAACTAGCGGGCCCTTGGACTATATAGTTTCCCTAGCGGGCATTTGGACTATTTAGGTTGCCTAGCTGTCACTTGGACTATGTAGGTTACCTAGCGGGCACTTGGACTATCTAGGTTACCTAGCAGGCACTTGGATTATGTGAGTTCCCTATCGGGCACTTGGACTATGGAGGTTACTAGCGGGCATTTGGACTATGTAGGTTACCTAACAGGCACTTGGATTATGTAGGTCCGTGTCGGGCACTTGGACAATGTTGGTTAACTAGCGGGCACTAGGACTATGTAGGTTACCTAGCGGGCACTTGGACTATCTAGGTTAGGTAACGGGCACTTGGACTATCTAGGTGACCTAGTGGGAACTTGGACTATGTAGGTTACGTAGCGGACACTTTGACTATCTTGGTTACCTAGCGGACACTTGGAAGAACTAGGTTAACGAGCGGGCCCTTGGACTATGTAGGTTACCTAGCGGGCACTAGGACTATCTAGGTTAACTAACAGGAACATGGACTATCTAGGTTACCTAGCGGGCACTTTGATAATGTAGGTTACCTAGCGGGCACTTGGACTATCTAGGTTAGCTAACGGGTCCTTGGACTATCTAGGTTACCTAGCGGGCACTTGGACTATGCAGGTAACGTAGCGGGCACTTGGACTTCTAGGTTAACGAACGGGCACTCGGATTATGTAGGTTGCCTAGCGGGCACTTGGACAATCTAGGATAGGTAACGGGCCCTTGACTATCTAGGTTACCTAGCGGGAACTTGGACTATGTAGGTTAACTAGCGGACACTTGCACGATCTAGGTTAACTAGCCGGCCCTTGCACTATGTAGGTTAACTAGCGGGCCCATGGATTATGTAGGTTTACTAGGGGGCATTGAATATCTAGTTTAACTAGCGGGCACTTGGACTATGTAGTTTCCCTAGCGGGCATTTGGACTATTTAGGTTGCCTAGCGGGCACTTGGACTATGTAGGTTACCTAGCCGCCACTTGGACTATCTAGGTTACCTAGCAGGCACTTTTACTATCTAGGTTAACTAACGGGCACTTGGACTATGTAGGTTAACTAGCGGGCATTTGGACTGTCTAGGTTACCTAACGGGCACTTGGATTATCTAGGTTAACGAACGGGCACTTGGACTATGTAGGTTACCTAGCCGCCACTTGGACTATCTAGGTTAGCTAACAGGCACTTGGAATATCTAGGTTCCCTAGCGGGCACTTGTACTATCTAGGTTACCAAGCTGGCACTTGGACTATGTAGGTCAACTAGCGGGCCCTTGGACTATCTAGGTTATCTAACGGGCACTTGGACTATGTATGTTCCAGAGCGGGCACTTGGATTATGTAGGTTGCCTCGCGGACATTTAGACTATGTAGGTTTCCTTGCGGGCATTTGGACTATGTAGGTTACCTAGCGGGCACTTGGACTATGTAGGTTCCCTAGCGGGCACTTGGATTATGTGAGTTCCCTATCGGGCACTTGAACTATGTAGGTTACTAGCGGGCATTTGGACTATGTAGGTTACCTAAGAGGCACTTGGACTATGTAGGTCCGTGTCGGGCACTTGGACAATGTTGGTTAACTAGCGGGCACTAGGACTATGTAGGTTACCTAGCGGGCACTTGGACTATCTAGGTTATGTAACGGGCACTTGGACTATCTAGGTGACCTAGTGGGAACTTAGACTATGTAGGTTACGTAGCAGACACTTTGACTATCTTGGTTACCTAGCGGACACTTGGACAAACTAGGTTAATGAGCGGGGCTTTGGACTATGTAGGTTACCTAGCGGGCACTTGGACTATCTAGGTTAGCTAACGGGTACTTGGACTATCTAGGTTACCTAGCGGGCACATGGACTCTGTAGGTTACCTAACGGGCACTTGGACTATGCAGGTAACGTAGCGGGCACTTGGACTATCTAGGTTAACTAGCGTGCACTTAGACTATGTAGGTTAACTAGCGGACACTTGGACGATCTAGGATAGGTAACGGGCCCTTGACTATCTAGGTTACCTAGCAGGAACTTGGACTATGTAGGTTCCCTATCGGGCACTTGGACTATCTAGGTTACCTAGCTGGCACATGGACTATGTAGGTTAACTAGTGGGCCCATGGATTAGGTAGGTTTACTAGGGGGCACTTGGACTATCTAGGTTACCTAAGGGCACTTGAACTATGTAGGTTAACTAGCGGACACTTGGACAATCTAGGTTAACTAGCGGGCACTTGGACTATCTAGGTTAACTAAGGGGCCCTTCGACTATGTAGGTTAACTAGCGGGCACTTGGACTATCTAGGTTACCTAGCGGGCACTTGGTCTATGTACATACCCTAGTGGGCCCGTGGACTATCTAGGTTAGCTAACGGGCATTTGGATTATGTAGGTTAACTAACGGACACTTGGACGATTTAGGTTAACTAGCGGGCCCTTGCACTATGTAGGTTAACTAGCGGGCACTTGGACTATCTAGGTTACCTAGCAGGCACTTGGTCTATGTACATACCCTAGTGGGCGCTTGGACTATCTGGGTTAACTAACGGGCACTAGGACTATCTAGGTTACCTAGTGGGCACTTGGACTCTGTAGGTCAACTAGCGGGCACTTGAATTATGTAGGTTAACTTGTGGGCCCTTAGACTCTCTAGGTTAGCTAACGGTCACTTGGACTATGTAGGTTAATTAGCGGGTACTTGGACTATGTAGGTTCCCTAGCGGGCATTTGGACTATTTAGATTACCTAGCGGGCAATTGGACTTTGTAGGTTACCTAGCGGGCACTTGGACTATCTAGGTTACCTAGCGGGTACTTGGATGATACAGGTTCCCTAGCCAGCACTAAGACTATTGGTTCCCTAACGGGCACTTGGACTATGTAGGTTCCATAGAGGGCACTTGGACTATATAGTTTTATATCGGGCACTTGGACTATGTAGGTTAACTAGCGGGCACATGGACTATCTAGGTTACCTAGCGGGTACTTTTACTATCTAGGTTAACTAGGGGTCCCTTGGACTACGTAGGTTAAGTAGCGGACACTTGCACTATGTAGGTTACCAAGCGGGCACTTGGACTATCTAGGTTAACTAGCGTGCACTTAGACTATGTAGGTTAACTAGCGGACACTTGCACTATGTAGGTTACCTAGCGGGCACTTGGACTATGTAGGTTAACTAGCAGGCCCTTGGACTATCTAGGTTACCTAGCAGGAATAGGATTATGAAGGATCCCTAGCGGGCAATTGGACTATCTAGGTTACCTAGCTGGCGCTTGGACTATGTAGGTTAACTAGTGGGCCCATGGATTAGGTAGGTTTACTAGGCGGCACTTGGACTATCTAGGTTAACTAGCGGGCACTTGGATTTTGTAGTTTCCCTAGCGGGCATTTGGACAATTTAGGTTACCTAGCGGGCACTTGGACTATGTAGGTTACCTAGCAGGCACTTGGACTATCTAGGTTACCTAGCAGGCACTTTGACTATCTAGGTTAACGAACGGGCACTTGGACTATGTAGGTTACCTAGCCGCCACTTGGACTATCTAGGTTAGCTAACAGGCACTTGGACTATCTAGGTTCCCTAGTGGGCACTTGTACTATCTAGGTTACCTAGCTGGCTCTTGGACTATGTAGGTCAACTAGCGGGCCCTTGGACTATCTAGGTTAGCTAACGAGCACTTGGACTATGTATGTTCCAGAGCGGGCACTTGGATTATGTAGGTTTCCTTGCGGGCATTTGGACTATGTAGGTTACCTAGCGGGCAATTGGGCTATGTAGGTTCCCAAACGGGCACTTGGACTATGTAGATCCCCTAGCGGTCACGTGGACTATGTAGACTCCCTAGAAGGCACTTGGACTATGTAGGTTAACTAGCAGGCACTTGGACTATCCAGGTTACCAAGCGGGCACTTGGACTATGTAGGTTACCCAATGGGCACTTGGACTATCTACGTTAACGAACGGACACTTGGACTATGTAGGTTAGCTATCAGGAACTTGGAATATCTAGGTTACCAAGCAGGCACTTGGACTATGTAGGTTACCTAGCGGACACTTGGACGATTTAGGTTAAGTAGCGGGCATTTGGACTATCTAGGTTAACTATCAGGCCCTTGGAAATCTAGGTTTACTAGCGGGCACCTGGACTATCTAGGTTACCTAGCAGGCACTTGGATTATGAAGGATCCCTAGCGGGCAATTGGACTATCTAGGTTACCTAGCTGGCACTTGGACTATGTAGGTTAACTAGCGGACACTTGCACGATCTAGGTTAACTAGCGGGCCCTTGCACTATGTAGGTTAACTAGCGGGCCCATGGATTATGTAGGTTTACTAGGGGGCACTTGACTATCTAGGTTAACTAGCGGGCACTTGGACTATATAGTTTCCCTAGCGGGCATTTGGACTATTTAGGTTGCCTAGCTGGCACTTGGACTATGTAGGTTACCTAGCGGGCACTTGGACTATCTAGGTTACCTAGCAGGCACTTGGATTATGTGAGTTCCCTATCGGGCACTTGGACTATGGAGGTTACTAGCGGGCATTTGGACTATGTAGGTTACCTAACAGGCACTTGGACTATGTAGGTCCATGTCGGGCACTTGGACAATGTTGGTTAACTAGCGGGCACTAGGACTATGTAGGTTACCTAGCGGGCACTTGGACTATCTAGGTTAGGTAACGGGCACTTGGACTATCTAGGTGACCTAGTGGGAACTTGGACTATGTAGGTTACGTAGCGGACACTTTGACTATCTTGGTTACCTAGCGGACACTTGGAAGAACTAGGTTAACGAGCGGGCCCTTGGACTATGTAGGTTACCTAGCGGGCACTAGGACTATCTAGGTTAACTAACAGGAACATGGACTATCTAGGTTACCTAGCGGGCACTTTGATAATGTAGGTTACCTAGCGGGCACTTGGACTATCTAGGTTAGCTAACGGGCACTTGGACTATGTAGGTTACCTAGCGGGCACTTGGACTATGCAGGTAACGTAGCGGGCACTTGGACTTCTAGGTTAACGAACGGGCACTCGGATTATGTAGGTTGCCTAGCGGGCACTTGGACAATCTAGGATAGGTAACGGGCCCTTGACTATCTAGGTTACCTAGCGGGAACTTGGACTATGTAGGTACACTAGCGGACACTTGCACGATCTAGGTTAACTAGCGGGCCCTTGCACTATGGTGGTTAACTAGCGGGCCCATGGATTATGTAGGTTTACTAGGGGGCACTTGACTATCTAGGTTAACTAGCGGACACTTGGACTATGTAGTTTCCCTAGCGGGCATTTGGACTATTTAGGTTGCCTAGCGGGAAATTGGACTATGTAGGTTACCTAGCTGCCACTTGGACTATCTAGGTTACCTAGCAGGCACTTTGACTATCTAGGTTAACTAATGGGCACTTGGACTATGTAGGTTAACTAGCGGGCACTTGGACTGTCTAGGTTACCTAACGGGCACTTGGATTATCTAGGTTAACGAACGGGCACTTGGACTATGTAGGTTACCTAGCCGCCACTTGGACTATCTAGGTTAGCTAACAGGCACTTGGAATATCTAGGTTCCCTAGCGGGCACTTGTACTATCTAGGTTACCAAGCTGGCACTTGGACTATGTAGGTCAACTAGCGGGCCCTTGGACTATCTAGGTTATCTAACGGGCACTTGGACTATGTATGTTCCAGAGCGGGCACTTGGATTATGTAGGTTGCCTCGCGGACATTTAGACTATGTAGGTTTTCTTGCGGGCATTTGGACTATGTAGGTTACCTAGCGGGCACTTGGACTATGTAGGTTCCCTAGCGGGCACTTGGATTATGTGAGTTCCCTATCGGGCACTTGAACTATGTAGGTTACTAGCGGGCATTTGGACTATGTATGTTACCTAAGAGGCACTTGGACTATGTAGGTCCGTGTCGGGCACTTGGACAATATTGGTTAACTAGCGGGCACTAGGACTATGTAGGTTACCTAGCGGGCACTTGGACTATCTAGGTTATGTAACGGGCACTTGGACTATCTAGGTGACCTAGTGGGAACTTAGATTATGTAGGTTACGTAGCAGACACTTTGACTATCTTGGTTACCTAGCGGACACTTGGACAAACTAGGTTAACGAGCGGGGCTTTGGACTATGTAGGTTACCTAAGGGGCACTTGGACTATCTAGGTTAGCTAACGGGTACTTGGACTATCTAGGTTACCTAGCGGGCACTTGGACTATGTAGGTTACCTAACGGGCACTTGGACTATGCAGGTAACGTAGCGGGCATTTGGACTATCTAGGTTAACTAGCGTGCACTTAGACTATGTAGGTTAACTAGCGGACACTTGGACGATCTAGGATAGGTAACGGGCCCTTGACTATCTAGGGTACCTAGCGGGAACTTGGACTATGTAGGTTCCCTATCGGGCACTTGGACTATCTAGGTTACCTAAGGGCACTTGGACTATGTAGGTTAACTAGCGGACACTTGGACAATCTAGGTTAACTAGCGGGCACTTGGACTATCTAGGTTAACTAAGGGGCCCTTCGACTATGTAGGTTAACTAGCGGGCACTTGGACTATCTAGGTTACCTAGCGGGCACTTGGTCTATGTACATACCCTAGTGGGCACTTGGACTATCTGGGTTAACTAACGGGCACTAGGACTATCTAGGTTACCTAGTGGGCACTTGGACTCTGTAGGTCAACTAGCGGGCCCGTGGACTATCTAGGTTAGCTAACGGGCATTTGGATTATGTAGGTTAACTAACGGACACTTGGACGATCTAGGTTAACTAGCGGGCCCTTGCACTATGTAGGTTAACTAGCGGGCACTTGGACTATCTAGGTTACCTAGCAGGCACTTGGTCTATGTACATACCCTAGTGGGCGCTTGGACTATCTGGGTTAACTAACGGGCACTAGGACTATCTAGGTTACCTAGTCGGCACTTGGACTCTGTAGGTCAACTAGCGGGCACTTGAATTATGTAGGTTAACTTGTGGGCCCTTAGACTCTCTAGGTTAGCTAACGGTCACTTGGACTATGTAGGTTAATTAGCGGGTACTTGGACTATGTAGGTTCCGTAGCGGGCATTTGGACTATATAGATTACCTAGCGGGCAATTGGACTTTGTAGGTTACCTAGCGGGCACTTTGACTATCTAGGTTACCTGGCGGGTACTTGGATGATACAGGTTCCCTAGCCAGCACTAAGACTATTGGTTCCCTAACGGGCACTTGGACTATGTAGGTTCCATAGAGGGCACTTGGACTATATAGTTTTATATCGGGCACTTGGACTATGTAGGTTAACTAGCGGGCACATGGACTATCTAGGTTACCTAGCGGGTACTTTTACTATCTAGGTTAACTAGGGGTCCCTTGGACTACGTAGGTTAAGTAGCGGACACTTGCACTATGTAGGTTACCAAGCGGGCACTTGGACTATCTAGGTTAACTAGCGTGCACTTAGAATATGTAGGTTAACTAGCGGACACTTGCACTATGTAGGTTACCTAGCGGGCACTTGGATTATTTAGGTTAACTAGCAGGCCCTTGGACTATCTAGGTTAGCTAGCAGGAATAGGATTATGAAGGATCCCTAGCGGGCAATTGGACTATCTAGGTTACCTAGCTGGCGCTTGGACTATGTAGGTTAACTAGTGGGCCCATGGATTAGGTAGGTTTACTAGGGGGCACTTGGACTATCTAGGTTACCTAAGGGCACTTGGACTATGTAGGTTAACTAGCGGACACTTGGACAATCTAGGTTAACTAGCGGGCACTTGGACTATCTAGGTTAACTAAGGGGCCCTTCGACTATGTAGGTTAACTAGCGGGCACTTGGACTATCTATGTTACCTAGCGGGCACTTGGTCTATGTACATACCCTAGTGGGCACTTGGACTATCTGGGTTAACTAACGGGCACTAGGACTATCTAGGTTACCTAGTGGGCACTTGGACTCTGTAGGTCAACTAGCGGGCACTTGAATTATGTAGTTTAACTTGTGGGCCCTTAGACTCTCTAGGTTAGCTAACGGTCACTTGGACTATGTAGGTTAATTAGCGGGTACTTGGACTATGTAGTTTCCCTAGCGGGCATTTGGACTATATAGATTACCTAGCGGGCAATTGGACTTTGTAGGTTACCTAGCGGGCACTTGGACTATCTAGGTTACCTAGCGGGTACTTGGATGATACAGGTTCCCTAGCCAGCACTAAGACTATTGGTTCCCTAACGGGCACTTGGACTATGTAGGTTCCATAGAGGGCACTTGGACTATATAGTTTTCTATCGGGCTCTTGGACTATGTAGGTTAACTAGCGGGCACATGGACTATCTAGGTTACCTAGCGGGTACTTTTACTATCTAGGTTAACTAGGGGTCCCTTGGACTACGTAGGTTAAGTAGCGGACACTTGCACTATGTAGGTTACCAAGCGGGCACTTGTACTATCTAGGTTAACTAGCGTGCACTTAGACTATGTAGGTTAACAAGCGGACACTTGCACTATGTAGGTTATCTAGCGGGCACTTGGAATATGTAGGTTAACTAGCAGGCCCTTGGACTATCTAGGTTACCTAGCAGGAATAGGATAATGAAGGATCCCTAGCGGGCAATTGGACTATCTAGGTTACCTAGCTGGCGCTTGGACTATGTAGGTTAACTAGTGGGCTTTGGTCTATGTAGGTTAACTAGCAGGCCTTTAACTATGAAAGTTAACTAGAGGGCACTTTGATGATCCTGGTTAACTAGCGGGCACTTGGACTATCTAGGTTAACTAGCGGGCACTTGGACTATCTAGGTTAACTAGAGGGCACTTGGACTATGTAGGTTACTAGCGGGCATTTGGACTATGTAGGTTACCTAACAGGCACTTGGACTATGTAGGTCCGTATCGGGCACTTGGACAATGTTGGTTAACTAGCGGGCACTAGGACTATGTAGGTTACCTAGTGGGCACTTGGACTATCTAGGTTAGGTAACGGGCACTTGGACTATCTAGGTGACCTAGTGGGAACTTGGACTATGTAGGTTACGTAGCGGACACTTTGACTATCTTGGTTACCTAGCGGACACTTGGAAGAACTAGGTTAACGAGCGGGCCCTTGGACTATGTAGGTTACCTAGCGGGCACTAGGACTATCTAGGTTAACTAACAGGAACATGGACTATCTAGGTTACCTAGCGGGCAATTTGATTATGTAGGTTACCTAGCGGGCACTTGGACTATCTAGGTTAGCTAACGGGTACTTGGACTACCTAGGTTACCTAGCGGGCACTTGGACTATGTAGGTTACCTAACGGGCACTTGGACTATGCAGGTAACGTAGCGGGCACTTGGACTTCTAGGTTAACGAACGGGCACTCGGATTATGTAGGTTGCCTAGCGGGCACTTGGACGATCTAGGATAGGTAACGGGCCCTTGACTATCTAGGTTATCTAGCGGGAACTTGGACTATGTAGTTTCCCTAGCAGGCCCTTGGACTATCTAGGTTACCTAGCAGGAATAGGATTATGAAGGATCCCTAGCGGGCAATTGGACTATCTAGGTTACCTAGCTGGCGCTTGGACTATGTAGGTTAACTAGTGGGCCCTTGGTCTATGTAGGTTAACTAGCAGGCCTTTAACTATGAAAGTTAACTAGAGGGCACTTTGATGATCCTGGTTAACTAGCGGGCACTTGGACTATCTAGGTTAACTAGAGGGCACTTGGACTATGTAGGTTACTAGCGGGCATTTGGACTATGTAGGTTACCTAACAGGCACTTGGACTATGTAGGTCCGTATCGGGCACTTGGACAATGTTGGTTAACTAGCGGGCACTAGGACTATGTAGGTTACCTAGTGGGCACTTGGACTATCTAGGTTAGGTAACGGGCACTTGGACTATCTAGGTGACCTAGTGGGAACTTGGACTATATAGGTTACGTAGCGGACACTTTGACTATCTTGGTTACCTAGCGGACACTTGGAAGAACTAGGTTAACAAGCGGGCCCTTGGACTATGTAGGTTACCTAGCGGGCACTAGGACTATCTAGGTTAACTAACAGGAACATGGACTATCTAGGTTACCTAGCGGGCACTTGGACTATCTAGGTTAGCTAACGGGTACTTGGACTACCTAGGTTACCTAGCGGGCACTTGGACTATGTAGGTTACCTAACGGGCACTTGGACTATGCAGGTAACGTAGCGGGCACTTGGACTTCTAGGTTAACGAACGGGCACTCGGATTATGTAGGTTGCCTAGCGGGCACTTGGACGATCTAGGATAGGTAACGGGCCCTTGACTATCTAGGTTATCTAGCGGGAACTTGGACTATGTAGTTTCCCTAGCGGGCACTTGGACTATCTAGGTTACCTAAGGGCACTTGGACTATGTAGGTTAACTAGCGGATACTTGGACAATCTAGGTTAACTAGCGGGCACTTGGACTATCTAGGTTAACTAAGGGGCCTTTCGACTATGTAGGTTAACTAGCGGGCACTTGGACTATCTAGGTTACCTAGCGGACACTTGGTCAATGTACATACCCTAGCGGGCACTTGGACTATCTGGGTTAACTAACGGGCACTAGGACTATCTAGGTTACCTAGCGGGCCCTTGGAATATCTAGGTTAGCTAACGGTCATTTGGATTATGTAGGTTAACTAACGGACACTTGGACGATCTAGGTTAACTAGCGGGTTCTTGCACTATGTAGGTTAACTAGCGGGCGTTTGCACTATGTAGGTTAACTAGCGGGCACTTGGATTATCTAAGTTACATAGCGAGCACTTGAATTATGTAGGTTAACTAGTGGGCCCTTAGACTATCTAGGTTAGCTAACGGTCACTTGGACTATGTAGGTTAATTAGCGGGTACTTGGACTATGTAAGTGCCCTAGCGGGCATTTGGACTTTGTAGGTTACCTAGCGGGCACTTGGATGATACAGGTTCCCTAGCCAGCACTAAGATTATTGGTTCCCTAACGGGCACTTCGACTATGTAGGTTCCATAGAGGGCACTTGGACTATATAGTTTTCTATCGGGCACTTGGACTATGTAGGTTAACTAGCGGGCACATGGACTAACTAGGTTACCTAGCGGGTACTTGGACTATCTAGGTTAACTAGC
This sequence comes from Tenrec ecaudatus, assembly GCF_050624435.1. Lineage (NCBI taxonomy): Eukaryota > Metazoa > Chordata > Mammalia > Afrosoricida > Tenrecidae > Tenrec > Tenrec ecaudatus. The sequence goes on along the minus strand of NW_027459559.1, from coordinate 89,753 downwards.
AGGAAAAGATTATGAAGGATCCCTAGCGGGCAATTGGACTATCTAGGTTACCTAGCTGGCGCTTGGACTATGTAGGTTAACTAGCGTGCCCATGGATTATGTAGGTTTACTAGGGGGCACTTGGACTATCTAGGTTAACAAGCGGGCACTTGGACTATGTAGTTTCCCTAGCGGGCATTTGGACAATTTAGGTTACCTAGCGGGCACTTGGACTATCTAGGTTACCTAGCAGGCACTTTGACTATCTAGGTTAACTAACAGGCACTTGGACTATGTAGGGTAACTAGCGGGCACTTGGACTGTCTGGGTTACCTAACGGGCACTTGGATTATCTAGGTTAACGAACGGGCACTTGGACTATGTAGGTTACCTCGCGGGCACTTGGACTATCTAGGTTCCCTAGTGGGCACTTGTACTATCTAGGTTACCTAGCTGGCTCTTGGACTATGTAGGTCAACTAGCGGGCCCTTGGACTATCTAGGTTAGCTAACGGGCACTTGGACTATGTATGTTCCAGAGCGGGCACTTGGATTATGTAGGTTGCCTAGCGGGCATATAGACTATGTAGGTTTCCTTGCGGGCATTTGGACTATGTAGGTTACCTAGCGGACACTTGGACTATGTAGGTTCCCTAACGGGCACTTGGACTATGTAGGATCCCTAGCGGTCACGTGGACTATGTAGGCTCCCTAGAAGGCACTTGGACTATGTAGGTTAACTAGCGGGAACTTGGACTATCCAGGTTACCAAGCGGACACTTGGACTATGTTGGTTACCCAATGGGCACTTGGACTATCTACGTTAACGAACGGACACTTGGACTATGTAGGTTACTAGCGGGCATTTGGACTATGTAGGTTACCTAGCAGGCACTTGGACTATCTAGGTTAGGTAACGGGCACTTGGACTATCTAGGTGACCTAGTGGGAACTTGGACTATGTAGGTTACGTAGCGGACACTTTGACTATCTTGGTTACCTAGCGGACACTTGGACAAACTAGGTTAACGAGCGGGCCCTTGGACTATGTAGGTTACCTAGCGGGCACTAGGACTATCTAGGTTAACTATCAGGAACATGGACTATCTAGGTTACCTAGCGGGCACTAGGACTATCTAGGTTAGGTAACGGTCACTTGGACTATCTAGGTGACCTAGTGGGAACTTGGACTATGTAGGATACGTAGCGGACACTTTGACTATCTTGGTTACCTAGCGGACACTTGGACGAACTTGGTTAACGAGCGGGCCCTTGGACTATGTAGGTTACCTAGCGGGCACTAGGACTATCTAGGTTAACTATCAGGAACATGGACTATCTAGGTTACCTAGAGGGCACTTTGATTATGTAGGTTACCTAGCGGGCATTTGGAGTATCTAGGTTAGCTAACGGGTACTTGGACTATCTAGGTTACCTAGCGGGCACTTGGACTATGTAGGTTACCTAACGGGCACTTGGACTATGCAGGTAACGTAGCGGGCACTTGGACTTCTAGGTTAACGAACGGGCACTCGGATTATGTAGGTTGCCTAGTGGGCACTTGGACGATCTAGGATAGGTAACGGGCCCTTGACTATCTAGGTTGCCTAGCGGGAACGTGGACTATGTAGGTTCTCTAGCGGGACCTTGGACTATCTAGGTTACCTAAGGGCACTTGGACTATGTAGGTTAACTAGCGGACACTGGGACAATCTAGGTTAACTAGCGGGCATTTGGACTATCTAGGTTAACTAAGGGGCCCTTCGACTATGTAGGTTAACTAGCGGGCACTTGGACTATCTAGGTTACCTAGCGGGCACTTGGTCTATGTACATACCCTAGTGGGCACTTGGACTATCTGGGTTAACTAACGGGCACTAGGACTATCTAGGTTACCTAGTGGGCACTTGGACTCTGTAGGTCAACTAGCGGGCCCTTGGACTATCTAGGTTAGCTAACGGGAATTTGGATTATGTAGGTTAACTAACGGACACTTGGACGATCTAGGTTAACTAGTGGGCCCTTGCACTATGTAGGTTAACTAGCGGGCACTTGGACTATCTAGGTTACCTAGCAGGCACTTGGTCTATGTACATACCCTAGTGGGCACTTGGACTATCTGGGTTAACTAACGGGCAATAGGACTATCTAGGTTACCTAGTGGGCACTAGGACTATCTAGGTTAACTAACAGGAACATGGACTATCTAGGTTACCTAGCGGGCACTTTGATTATATAGGTTACCTAGAAGGCACTTTGACTATCTAGGTTAACTAACGGGCACTTGGACTATGTAGGGTAACTAGCGGGCACTTGGACTGTCTAGGTTACCTAGGGGGCACTTGGATTATCTAGGTTAACGAACGGGCACTTGGACTATATAGGTTACCTAGCCGCCACTTGGACTATCTAGGTTAGCTAACAGGCACTTGGAATATCTAGGTTCCCTAGCGTGCACTTGTACTATCTAGGTTACCAAGCTGGCACTTGGACTATGTAGGTCAACTAGCGGGCCCTTGGACTATCTAGGTTATCTAACGGGCACTTGGACTATGTATGTTCCAAAGCGGGCACTTGGATTATGTAGGTTGCCTCGCGGACATTTAGAATATGTAGGTTTCCTTGCGGGCATTTGGACTATGTAGGTTCCCTAGCGGGCACTTGGATTATGTGAGTTCCCTTTCGGGCACTTGAACTATGTAGGTTACTAGCAGACATTTGGACTATGTAGGTTACCTAAGAGGCACTTGGACTATGTAGGTCCGTGTCGGGCACATGGATAATGTTGGTTAACTAGCGGGCACTAGGACTATGTAGGTTACCTAGCGGGCACTTGGACTATCTAGGTTAGGTAACGGGCACTTGGACTATCTAGGTGAGCTAGTGGGAACTTAGACTATGTAGGTTACGTAGCAGACACTTTGACTATCTTGGTAACCTAGCGGACACTTGGACAAACTAGGTTAACGAACTGGGCTTTGGACTATGTAGGTTACCTAGCGGGCACTTGGACTATCTAGGTTAGCTAACGGGCACATGGACTATGCAGGTAACGTAGCGTGCACTTGGACTATCTAGGTTAACTAGCGTGCATTTAGACTATGTAGGTTAACTAGCGGACACTTGCACTATGTAGGTTACCTAGCGGGCACTTGGACTATGTAGGTTAACTAGAAGGAATAGGATTATGAAGGATCCCTAGCGGGCAATTGGACTATCTAGGTTACCTAGCTGGCTCTTGGACTATGTAGGTTAACTAGCGGGCCCATGGATTATGTAGGTTTACTAGGGGGCACTTGGACTATCTAGGTTAACTAGCGGGCACTTGGACTATGTAGTTTCCTAGCGGGCAATTGGACTATCTAGGTTACGTAGCTGGCGCTTGGACTATGTAGGTTACCTAGCAGGCACTTGGACTATGTAGGTTACCTAGCGGGCACTTGGACTATCTAGGTTACCTAGCAGGCACTTTGACTATCTAGGTTAACTAACGGGCACTTGGACAATGTAGGGTAACTAGCGGGCTCTTGGACTGTCTAGGTTACCTAACGGGCACTAGGATTATCTAGGTTAACGAACGGGCACTTGGACTATGTAGGTTACCTAGCCGCCACTTGGACTATCTAGGTTACCTAGCAGGCACTTTGACTATCTAGGTTAAATAACGGGCACTTGGACTATGTAGGGTAACTAGCGGGCACTTGGACTGTCTAGGTTACCTAGCGGACACTTGGATTATCTAGGTTAACGAACGGGCACTTGGACTATGTAGGTTACCTAGCCGCCACTTGGACTATCTAGGTTAGCTAACAGGCACTTGGACTATCTAGGTTCCCTAGCGGGCACTTGTACTATCTAGGTTACCTAGCTGGCTCTTGGACTATGTAGGTCAACTAGCGGGCCCTTGGACTATCTAGGTTAGCTAATGAGCACTTGGAATATGTATGTTCCAGAGCGGGCACTTGGATTATGTAGGTTTCCTAGCGGGCATTTAGACTATGTAGGTTTCCTTGCGGGCATTTGGACTATGTAGGTTACCTAGCGGGCACTTGGACTATGTAGGTTCCCTAACGGGCACTTGGACTATGTAGGTTCCCTAGCGGTCACGTGGACTATGTAGGCTCCCTAGAAGGCACTTGGACTATGTAGGTTAACTAGCGGGCACTTGGACTATCTAGGTTACCTAGCGGGCACTTGGTCTATGTACATACCCTAGTGGGCACTTGGACTATCTGGGTTAACTAACGGGCACTAGGACTATCTAGGTTACCTAGTGGGCACTTGGACTCTGTAGGTCAACTAGCGGGCCCTTGGACTATCTAGGTTAGCTAACGGGAATTTGGATTATGTAGGTTAACTAACGGACACTTGGACGATCTAGGTTAACTAGTGGGCCCTTGCACTATGTAGGTTAACTAGCGGGCACTTGGACTATCTAGGTTACCTAGCAGGCACTTGGTCTATGTACATACCCTAGTGGGCACTTGGACTATCTGGGTTAACTAACGGGCAATAGGACTATCTAGGTTACCTAGTGGGCACTAGGACTATCTAGGTTAACTAACAGGAACATGGACTATCTAGGTTACCTAGCGGGCACTTTGATTATATAGGTTACCTAGAAGGCACTTTGACTATCTAGGTTAACTAACGGGCACTTGGACTATGTAGGGTAACTAGCGGGCACTTGGACTGTCTAGGTTACCTAGGGGGCACTTGGATTATCTAGGTTAACGAACGGGCACTTGGACTATATAGGTTACCTAGCCGCCACTTGGACTATCTAGGTTAGCTAACAGGCACTTGGAATATCTAGGTTCCCTAGCGTGCACTTGTACTATCTAGGTTACCAAGCTGGCACTTGGACTATGTAGGTCAACTAGCGGGCCCTTGGACTATCTAGGTTATCTAACGGGCACTTGGACTATGTATGTTCCAAAGCGGGCACTTGGATTATGTAGGTTGCCTCGCGGACATTTAGAATATGTAGGTTTCCTTGCGGGCATTTGGACTATGTAGGTTCCCTAGCGGGCACTTGGATTATGTGAGTTCCCTTTCGGGCACTTGAACTATGTAGGTTACTAGCAGACATTTGGACTATGTAGGTTACCTAAGAGGCACTTGGACTATGTAGGTCCGTGTCGGGCACATGGATAATGTTGGTTAACTAGCGGGCACTAGGACTATGTAGGTTACCTAGCGGGCACTTGGACTATCTAGGTTAGGTAACGGGCACTTGGACTATCTAGGTGAGCTAGTGGGAACTTAGACTATGTAGGTTACGTAGCAGACACTTTGACTATCTTGGTAACCTAGCGGACACTTGGACAAACTAGGTTAACGAACTGGGCTTTGGACTATGTAGGTTACCTAGCGGGCACTTGGACTATCTAGGTTAGCTAACGGGCACATGGACTATGCAGGTAACGTAGCGTGCACTTGGACTATCTAGGTTAACTAGCGTGCATTTAGACTATGTAGGTTAACTAGCGGACACTTGCACTATGTAGGTTACCTAGCGGGCACTTGGACTATGTAGGTTAACTAGAAGGAATAGGATTATGAAGGATCCCTAGCGGGCAATTGGACTATCTAGGTTACCTAGCTGGCTCTTGGACTATGTAGGTTAACTAGCGGGCCCATGGATTATGTAGGTTTACTAGGGGGCACTTGGACTATCTAGGTTAACTAGCGGGCACTTGGACTATGTAGTTTCCTAGCGGGCAATTGGACTATCTAGGTTACGTAGCTGGCGCTTGGACTATGTAGGTTACCTAGCAGGCACTTGGACTATGTAGGTTACCTAGCGGGCACTTGGACTATCTAGGTTACCTAGCAGGCACTTTGACTATCTAGGTTAACTAACGGGCACTTGGACAATGTAGGGTAACTAGCGGGCTCTTGGACTGTCTAGGTTACCTAACGGGCACTAGGATTATCTAGGTTAACGAACGGGCACTTGGACTATGTAGGTTACCTAGCCGCCACTTGGACTATCTAGGTTACCTAGCAGGCACTTTGACTATCTAGGTTAAATAACGGGCACTTGGACTATGTAGGGTAACTAGCGGGCACTTGGACTGTCTAGGTTACCTAGCGGACACTTGGATTATCTAGGTTAACGAACGGGCACTTGGACTATGTAGGTTACCTAGCCGCCACTTGGACTATCTAGGTTAGCTAACAGGCACTTGGACTATCTAGGTTCCCTAGCGGGCACTTGTACTATCTAGGTTACCTAGCTGGCTCTTGGACTATGTAGGTCAACTAGCGGGCCCTTGGACTATCTAGGTTAGCTAATGAGCACTTGGAATATGTATGTTCCAGAGCGGGCACTTGGATTATGTAGGTTTCCTAGCGGGCATTTAGACTATGTAGGTTTCCTTGCGGGCATTTGGACTATGTAGGTTACCTAGCGGGCACTTGGACTATGTAGGTTCCCTAACGGGCACTTGGACTATGTAGGTTCCCTAGCGGTCACGTGGACTATGTAGGCTCCCTAGAAGGCGCTTGGACTATGTAGGTTAACTAGCGGGAACTTGGACTATCCAGGTTACCAAGCGGGCACTTGGACTATGTAGGTTACCCAATGGGCACTTGGACTATCTACGTTAACGAACGGACACTTGGACTATGTAGGTTAGCTATCAGGAACTTGGAATATCTAGGTTACCTAGCAGGCACTTGGACTATGTAGGTTACCTAGCGGACACTTGGACGATTTTGGTTAACTAGCGGGCACTGGACTATCTAGGTTAACTTGCAGGCCCTTGGACAATCTAGGTTTACTAGCGGGCACTTGGACTATCTAGGTTACCTAGCAGGCACTTGGATTATGAAGGATCCCTAGCGGGCAATTGGAGTATCTAGGTTACCTAGCTGGCACTTGGACTATGTAGGTGAACTAGCGGACACTTGTACGATCTAGGTTAACTAGCGGGCCCTTGCACTATGTAGGTTAACTAGTGGGCCCATGGATTATGTAGGTTTACTAGGGGGCACTTGACTATCTAGGTTAACTAGCGGACACTTGGATTATGTAGGTTACCTAGCGGGCATTTGGACTATTTAGGTTGCCTAGCGGGCAGTTGGACTATGTAGGTTACCTAGCGGGCACTTGGACTATCTAGGTTACCTAGCAGGCACTTTGACTATCTAGGTTAACTAACGGGCACTTGGACTATGTAGGGTAACTAGCGGGCACTTGGATTGTCTAGGTTACCTAACGGGCACTTGGATTATCTAGGTTAACGAACAGGCACTTGGACTATGTAGGTTACCTAGCCGCCACTTGGACTATCTAGGTTAGCTAACAGGCACTTGGACTATCTAGGTTACCAAGCTGGCACTTGGACTATGTAGGTCAACTAGCGGGCCCTTGGACTATCTAGGTTAGCTAACGGGCACTTGGACTATGTATGTTCCAGAGCGGGCACTTGGATTATGTAGGTTGCCTAGCGGGCATATAGACTATGTAGGTTTCCTTGCGGGCATTTGGACTATGTAGGTTACCTAGCGGACACTTGGACTATGTAGGTTCCCTAACGGGCACTTGGACTATGTAGGTTCCCTAGCGGTCACGTGGACTATGTAGGCTCCCTAGAAGGCACTTGGACTATGTAGGTTAACTAGCGGGAACTTGGACTATCCAGGTTACCAAGCGGGCACTTGGACTATGTTGGTTACCCAATGGGCACTTGGACTATCTACGTTAACGAACGGACACTTGGACTATGTAGGTTACTAGCGGGCATTTGGACTATGTAGGTTACCTAGCAGGCACTTGGACTATCTAGGTTAGGTAACGGGCACTTGGACTATCTAGGTGACCTAGTGGGAACTTGGACTATGTAGGTTACGTAGCGGACACTTTGACTATCTTGGTTACCTAGCGGACACTTGGACAAACTAGGTTAACGAGCGGGCCCTTGGACTATGTAGGTTACCTAGCGGGCACTAGGACTATCTAGGTTAACTATCAGGAACATGGACTATCTAGGTTACCTAGTGGGCACTAGGACTATCTAGGTTAGGTAACGGTCACTTGGACTATCTAGGTGACCTAGTGGGAACTTGGACTATGTAGGATACGTAGCGGACACTTTGACTATCTTGGTTACCTAGCGGATCCTTGGACGAACTTGGTTAACGAGCGGGCCCTTGGACTATGTAGGTTACCTAGCGGGCACTAGGACTATCTAGGTTAACTATCAGGAACATGGACTATCTAGGTTACCTAGCGGGCACTAGGACTATCTAGGTTAGGTAACGGTCACTTGGACTATCTAGGTGACCTAGTGGGAACTTGGACTATGTAGGATACGTAGCGGACACTTTGACTATCTTGGTTACCTAGCGGACACTTGGACGAACTTGGTTAACGAGCGGGCCCTTGGACTATGTAGGTTACCTAGCGGGCACTAGGACTATCTAGGTTAACTATCAGGAACATGGACTATCTAGGTTACCTAGAGGGCACTTTGATTATGTAGGTTACCTAGCGGGCATTTGGAGTATCTAGGTTAGCTAACGGGTACTTGGACTATCTAGGTTACCTAGCGGGCACTTGGACTATGTAGGTTACCTAACGGGCACTTGGACTATGCAGGTAACGTAGCGGGCACTTGGACTTCTAGGTTAACGAATGGGCACTCGGATTATGTAGGTTGCCTAGTGGGCACTTGGACGATCTAGGATAGGTAACGGGCCCTTGACTATCTAGGTTGCCTAGCGGGAACGTGGACTATGTAGGTTCTCTAGCGGGACCTTGGACTATCTAGGTTACCTAAGGGCACTTGGACTATGTAGGTTAACTAGCGGACACTGGGACAATCTAGGTTAACTAGCGGGCATTTGGACTATCTAGGTTAACTAAGGGGCCCTTCGACTATGTAGGTTAACTAGCGGGCACTTGGACTATCTAGGTTACCTAGCGGGCACTTGGTCTATGTACATACCCTAGTGGGCACTTGGACTATCTGGGTTAACTAACGGGCACTAGGACTATCTAGGTTACCTAGTGGGCACTTGGACTCTGTAGGTCAACTAGCGGGCCCTTGGACTATCTAGGTTAGCTAACGGGAATTTGGATTATGTAGGTTAACTAACGGACACTTGGACGATCTAGGTTAACTAGTGGGCCCTTGCACTATGTAGGTTAACTAGCGGGCACTTGGACTATCTAGGTTACCTAGCAGGCACTTGGTCTATGTACATACCCTAGTGGGCACTTGGACTATCTGGGTTAACTAACGGGCAATAGGACTATCTAGGTTACCTAGTGGGCACTAGGACTATCTAGGTTAACTAACAGGAACATGGACTATCTAGGTTACCTAGCGGGCACTTTGATTATATAGGTTACCTAGAAGGCACTTTGACTATCTAGGTTAACTAACGGGCACTTGGACTATGTAGGGTAACTAGCGGGCACTTGGACTGTCTAGGTTACCTAGGGGGCACTTGGATTATCTAGGTTAACGAACGGGCACTTGGACTATATAGGTTACCTAGCCGCCACTTGGACTATCTAGGTTAGCTAACAGGCACTTGGAATATCTAGGTTCCCTAGCGTGCACTTGTACTATCTAGGTTACCAAGCTGGCACTTGGACTATGTAGGTCAACTAGCGGGCCCTTGGACTATCTAGGTTATCTAACGGGCACTTGGACTATGTATGTTCCAAAGCGGGCACTTGGATTATGTAGGTTGCCTCGCGGACATTTAGAATATGTAGGTTTCCTTGCGGGCATTTGGACTATGTAGGTTCCCTAGCGGGCACTTGGATTATGTGAGTTCCCTTTCGGGCACTTGAACTATGTAGGTTACTAGCAGACATTTGGACTATGTAGGTTACCTAAGAGGCACTTGGACTATGTAGGTCCGTGTCGGGCACATGGATAATGTTGGTTAACTAGCGGGCACTAGGACTATGTAGGTTACCTAGCGGGCACTTGGACTATCTAGGTTAGGTAACGGGCACTTGGACTATCTAGGTGAGCTAGTGGGAACTTAGACTATGTAGGTTACGTAGCAGACACTTTGACTATCTTGGTAACCTAGCGGACACTTGGACAAACTAGGTTAACGAACTGGGCTTTGGACTATGTAGGTTACCTAGCGGGCACTTGGACTATCTAGGTTAGCTAACGGGCACATGGACTATGCAGGTAACGTAGCGTGCACTTGGACTATCTAGGTTAACTAGCGTGCATTTAGACTATGTAGGTTAACTAGCGGACACTTGCACTATGTAGGTTACCTAGCGGGCACTTGGACTATGTAGGTTAACTAGAAGGAATAGGATTATGAAGGATCCCTAGCGGGCAATTGGACTATCTAGGTTACCTAGCTGGCTCTTGGACTATGTAGGTTAACTAGCGGGCCCATGGATTATGTAGGTTTACTAGGGGGCACTTGGACTATCTAGGTTAACTAGCGGGCACTTGGACTATGTAGTTTCCTAGCGGGCAATTGGACTATCTAGGTTACGTAGCTGGCGCTTGGACTATGTAGGTTACCTAGCAGGCACTTGGACTATGTAGGTTACCTAGCGGGCACTTGGACTATCTAGGTTACCTAGCAGGCACTTTGACTATCTAGGTTAACTAACGGGCACTTGGACAATGTAGGGTAACTAGCGGGCTCTTGGACTGTCTAGGTTACCTAACGGGCACTAGGATTATCTAGGTTAACGAACGGGCACTTGGACTATGTAGGTTACCTAGCCGCCACTTGGACTATCTAGGTTACCTAGCAGGCACTTTGACTATCTAGGTTAAATAACGGGCACTTGGACTATGTAGGGTAACTAGCGGGCACTTGGACTGTCTAGGTTACCTAGCGGACACTTGGATTATCTAGGTTAACGAACGGGCACTTGGACTATGTAGGTTACCTAGCCGCCACTTGGACTATCTAGGTTAGCTAACAGGCACTTGGACTATCTAGGTTCCCTAGCGGGCACTTGTACTATCTAGGTTACCTAGCTGGCTCTTGGACTATGTAGGTCAACTAGCGGGCCCTTGGACTATCTAGGTTAGCTAATGAGCACTTGGAATATGTATGTTCCAGAGCGGGCACTTGGATTATGTAGGTTTCCTAGCGGGCATTTAGACTATGTAGGTTTCCTTGCGGGCATTTGGACTATGTAGGTTACCTAGCGGGCACTTGGACTATGTAGGTTCCCTAACGGGCACTTGGACTATGTAGGTTCCCTAGCGGTCACGTGGACTATGTAGGCTCCCTAGAAGGCGCTTGGACTATGTAGGTTAACTAGCGGGAACTTGGACTATCCAGGTTACCAAGCGGGCACTTGGACTATGTAGGTTACCCAATGGGCACTTGGACTATCTACGTTAACGAACGGACACTTGGACTATGTAGGTTAGCTATCAGGAACTTGGAATATCTAGGTTACCTAGCAGGCACTTGGACTATGTAGGTTACCTAGCGGACACTTGGACGATTTTGGTTAACTAGCGGGCACTGGACTATCTAGGTTAACTTGCAGGCCCTTGGACAATCTAGGTTTACTAGCGGGCACTTGGACTATCTAGGTTACCTAGCAGGCACTTGGATTATGAAGGATCCCTAGCGGGCAATTGGAGTATCTAGGTTACCTAGCTGGCACTTGGACTATGTAGGTGAACTAGCGGACACTTGTACGATCTAGGTTAACTAGCGGGCCCTTGCACTATGTAGGTTAACTAGTGGGCCCATGGATTATGTAGGTTTACTAGGGGGCACTTGACTATCTAGGTTAACTAGCGGACACTTGGATTATGTAGGTTACCTAGCGGGCATTTGGACTATTTAGGTTGCCTAGCGGGCAGTTGGACTATGTAGGTTACCTAGCGGGCACTTGGACTATCTAGGTTACCTAGCAGGCACTTTGACTATCTAGGTTAACTAACGGGCACTTGGACTATGTAGGGTAACTAGCGGGCACTTGGATTGTCTAGGTTACCTAACGGGCACTTGGATTATCTAGGTTAACGAACAGGCACTTGGACTATGTAGGTTACCTAGCCGCCACTTGGACTATCTAGGTTAGCTAACAGGCACTTGGACTATCTAGGTTACCAAGCTGGCACTTGGACTATGTAGGTCAACTAGCGGGCCCTTGGACTATCTAGGTTAGCTAACGGGCACTTGGACTATGTATGTTCCAGAGCGGGCACTTGGATTATGTAGGTTGCCTAGCGGGCATATAGACTATGTAGGTTTCCTTGCGGGCATTTGGACTATGTAGGTTACCTAGCGGACACTTGGACTATGTAGGTTCCCTAACGGGCACTTGGACTATGTAGGTTCCCTAGCGGTCACGTGGACTATGTAGGCTCCCTAGAAGGCACTTGGACTATGTAGGTTAACTAGCGGGAACTTGGACTATCCAGGTTACCAAGCGGGCACTTGGACTATGTTGGTTACCCAATGGGCACTTGGACTATCTACGTTAACGAACGGACACTTGGACTATGTAGGTTACTAGCGGGCATTTGGACTATGTAGGTTACCTAGCAGGCACTTGGACTATCTAGGTTAGGTAACGGGCACTTGGACTATCTAGGTGACCTAGTGGGAACTTGGACTATGTAGGTTACGTAGCGGACACTTTGACTATCTTGGTTACCTAGCGGACACTTGGACAAACTAGGTTAACGAGCGGGCCCTTGGACTATGTAGGTTACCTAGCGGGCACTAGGACTATCTAGGTTAACTATCAGGAACATGGACTATCTAGGTTACCTAGTGGGCACTAGGACTATCTAGGTTAGGTAACGGTCACTTGGACTATCTAGGTGACCTAGTGGGAACTTGGACTATGTAGGATACGTAGCGGACACTTTGACTATCTTGGTTACCTAGCGGATCCTTGGACGAACTTGGTTAACGAGCGGGCCCTTGGACTATGTAGGTTACCTAGCGGGCACTAGGACTATCTAGGTTAACTATCAGGAACATGGACTATCTAGGTTACCTAGCGGGCACTAGGACTATCTAGGTTAGGTAACGGTCACTTGGACTATCTAGGTGACCTAGTGGGAACTTGGACTATGTAGGATACGTAGCGGACACTTTGACTATCTTGGTTACCTAGCGGACACTTGGACGAACTTGGTTAACGAGCGGGCCCTTGGACTATGTAGGTTACCTAGCGGGCACTAGGACTATCTAGGTTAACTATCAGGAACATGGACTATCTAGGTTACCTAGAGGGCACTTTGATTATGTAGGTTACCTAGCGGGCATTTGGAGTATCTAGGTTAGCTAACGGGTACTTGGACTATCTAGGTTACCTAGCGGGCACTTGGACTATGTAGGTTACCTAACGGGCACTTGGACTATGCAGGTAACGTAGCGGGCACTTGGACTTCTAGGTTAACGAATGGGCACTCGGATTATGTAGGTTGCCTAGTGGGCACTTGGACGATCTAGGATAGGTAACGGGCCCTTGACTATCTAGGTTGCCTAGCGGGAACGTGGACTATGTAGGTTCTCTAGCGGGACCTTGGACTATCTAGGTTACCTAAGGGCACTTGGACTATGTAGGTTAACTAGCGGACACTGGGACAATCTAGGTTAACTAGCGGGCATTTGGACTATCTAGGTTAACTAAGGGGCCCTTCGACTATGTAGGTTAACTAGCGGGCACTTGGACTATCTAGGTTACCTAGCGGGCACTTGGTCTATGTACATACCCTAGTGGGCACTTGGACTATCTGGGTTAACTAACGGGCACTAGGACTATCTAGGTTACCTAGTGGGCACTTGGACTCTGTAGGTCAACTAGCGGGCCCTTGGACTATCTAGGTTAGCTAACGGGAATTTGGATTATGTAGGTTAACTAACGGACACTTGGACGATCTAGGTTAACTAGTGGGCCCTTGCACTATGTAGGTTAACTAGCGGGCACTTGGACTATCTAGGTTACCTAGCAGGCACTTGGTCTATGTACATACCCTAGTGGGCACTTGGACTATCTGGGTTAACTAACGGGCAATAGGACTATCTAGGTTACCTAGTGGGCACTAGGACTATCTAGGTTAACTAACAGGAACATGGACTATCTAGGTTACCTAGCGGGCACTTTGATTATATAGGTTACCTAGAAGGCACTTTGACTATCTAGGTTAACTAACGGGCACTTGGACTATGTAGGGTAACTAGCGGGCACTTGGACTGTCTAGGTTACCTAGGGGGCACTTGGATTATCTAGGTTAACGAACGGGCACTTGGACTATATAGGTTACCTAGCCGCCACTTGGACTATCTAGGTTAGCTAACAGGCACTTGGAATATCTAGGTTCCCTAGCGTGCACTTGTACTATCTAGGTTACCAAGCTGGCACTTGGACTATGTAGGTCAACTAGCGGGCCCTTGGACTATCTAGGTTATCTAACGGGCACTTGGACTATGTATGTTCCAGAGCGGGCACTTGGATTATGTAGGTTGCCTCGCGGACATTTAGAATATGTAGGTTTCCTTGCGGGCATTTGGACTATGTAGGTTCCCTAGCGGGCACTTGGATTATGTGAGTTCCCTTTCGGGCACTTGAACTATGTAGGTTACTAGCAGACATTTGTACTATGTAGGTTACCTAAGAGGCACTTGGACTATGTAGGTCCGTGTCGGGCACATGGATAATGTTGGTTAACTAGCGGGCACTAGGACTATGTAGGTTACCTAGCGGACACTTGGACTATCTAGGTTAGGTAACGGGCACTTGGACTATCTAGTCTAGCTAGTGGGAACTTAGACTATGTAGGTTACGTAGCAGACACTTTGACTATCTTGGTAACCTAGCGGACACTTGGACAAACTAGGTTAACGAACTGGGCTTTGGACTATGTAGGTTACCTAGCGGGCACTTGGACTATCTAGGTTAGCTAACGGGTACTTGGACTATGTAGGTTACCTAACGGGCACATGGACTATGCAGGTAACGTAGCGTGCACTTGGACTATCTAGGTTAACTAGCGTGCATTTAGACTATGTAGGTTAACTAGCGGACACTTGCACTATGTAGGTTACCTAGCGGGCACTTGGACTATGTAGGTTAACTAGCAGGCCCTTGGACTATCTAGGTTACCTAGCAGGAATAGGATTATGAAGGATCCCTAGCGGGCAATTGGACTATCTAGGTTACCTAGCTGGCTCTTGGACTATGCAGGTTAACTAGCGGGCCCATGGATTATGTAGGTTTACTAGGGGGCACTTGGACTATCTAGGTTAACTAGCGGGCACTTGGACTATGTAGTTTCCTAGCGGGCAATTGGACTATCTAGGTTACGTAGCTGGCGCTTGGACTATGTAGGTTACCTAGCAGGCACTTGGACTATGTAGGTTACCTAGCGGGCACTTGGACTATCTAGGTTACCTAGCAGGCACTTTGACTATCTAGGTTAACTAACGGGCACTTGGACAATGTAGGGTAACTAGCGGGCACTTGGACTGTCTAGGTTACCTAACGGGCACTAGGATTATCTAGGTTAACGAACGGGCACTTGGACTATGTAGGTTACCTAGCCGCCACTTGGACTATCTAGGTTACCTAGCAGGCACTTTGACTATCTAGGTTAAATAACGGGCACTTGGACTATGTAGGGTAACTAGCGGGCACTTGGACTGTCTAGGTTACCTAGCGGACACTTGGATTATCTAGGTTAACGAACGGGCACTTGGACTATGTAGGTTACCTAGCCGCCACTTGGACTATCTAGGTTAGCTAACAGGCACTTGGACTATCTAGGTTCCCTAGCGGGCACTTGTACTATCTAGGTTACCTAGCTGGCTCTTGGACTATGTAGGTCAACTAGCGGGCCCTTGGACTATCTAGGTTAGCTAATGAGCACTTGGAATATGTATGTTCCAGAGCGGGCACTTGGATTATGTAGGTTTCCTAGCGGGCATTTAGACTATGTAGGTTTCCTTGCGGGCATTTGGACTATGTAGGTTACCTAGCGGGCACTTGGACTATGTAGGTTCCCTAGCGGTCACGTGGACTATGTAGGCTCCCTAGAAGGCGCTTGGACTATGTAGGTTAACTAGCGTGAACTTGGACTATCCAGGTTACCAAGCGGGCACTTGGACTATGTAGGTTACCCAATGGGCACTTGGACTATCTACGTTAACGAACGGACACTTGGACTATGTAGGTTAGCTATCAGGAACTTGGAATATCTAGGTTACCTAGCAGGCACTTGGACTATGTAGGTTACCTAGCGGCCACTTGGACGATTTAGGTTAACTAGCGGGCACTGGACTATCTAGGTTAACTTGCAGGCCCTTGGACAATCTAGGTTTACTAGCGGGCACTTGGACTATCTAGGTTACCTAGCAGGCACTTGGATTATGAAGGATCCCTAGCGGGCAATTGGAGTATCTAGGTTACCTAGCTGGCACTTGGACTATGTAGGTGAACTAGCGGACACTTGCACGATCTAGGTTAACTAGCGGGCCCTTGCACTATGTAGGTTAACTAGTGGGCCCATGGATTATGTAGGTTTACTAGGGGGCACTTGACTATCTAGGTTAACTAGCGGACACTTGGATTATGTAGGTTACCTAGCGGGCATTTGGACTATTTAGGTTGCCTAGCGGGCAGTTGGACTATGTAGGTTACCTAGCGGGCACTTGGACTATCTAGGTTACCTAGCAGGCACTTTGACTATCTAGGTTAACTAACGGGCACTTGGACTATGTAGGGTAACTAGCGGGCACTTGGACTGTCTAGGTTACCTAACGGGCACTTGGATTATCTAGGTTAACGAACAGGCACTTGGACTATGTAGGTTACCTAGCCGCCACTTGGACTATCTAGGTTAGCTAACAGGCACTTGGACTATCTAGGTTACCAAGCTGGCACTTGGACTATGTAGGTCAACTAGCGGGCCCTTGGACTATCTAGGTTAGCTAACGGGCACTTGGACTATGTATGTTCCAGAGCGGGCACTTGGATTATGTAGGTTGCCTAGCGGGCATATAGACTATGTAGGTTTCCTTGCGGGCATTTGGACTATGTAGGTTACCTAGCGGACACTTGGACTATGTAGGTTCCCTAACGGGCACTTGGACTATGTAGGTTCCCTAGCGGTCACGTGGACTATGTAGGCTCCCTAGAAGGCACTTGGACTATGTAGGTTAACTAGCGGGAACTTGGACTATCCAGGTTACCAAGCGGACACTTGGACTATGTTGGTTACCCAATGGGCACTTGGAATATCTACGTTAACGAACGGACACTTGGACTATGTAGGTTACTAGCGGGCATTTGGACTATGTAGGTTACCTAGCAGGCACTTGGACTATCTAGGTTAGGTAACGGGCACTTGGACTATCTAGGTGACCTAGTGGGAACTTGGACTATGTAGGTTACGTAGCGGACACTTTGACTATCTTGGTTACCTAGCGGACACTTGGACAAACTAGGTTAACGAGCGGGCCCTTGGACTATGTAGGTTACCTAGCGGGCACTAGGACTATCTAGGTTAACTATCAGGAACATGGACTATCTAGGTTACCTAGTGGGCACTAGGACTATCTAGGTTAGGTAACGGTCACTTGGACTATCTAGGTGACCTAGTGGGAACTTGGACTATGTAGGATACGTAGCGGACACTTTGACTATCTTGGTTACCTAGCGGACACTTGGACGAACTTGGTTAACGAGCGGGCCCTTGGACTATGTAGGTTACCTAGCGGGCACTAGGACTATCTAGGTTAACTATCAGGAACATGGACTATCTAGGTTACCTAGAGGGCACTTTGATTATTTAGGTTACCTAGCGGGCATTTGGAGTATCTAGGTTAGCTAACGGGTACTTGGACTATCTAGGTTACCTAGCGGGCACTTGGACTATGTAGGTTACCTAACGGGCACTTGGACTATTCAGGTAACGTAGCGGGCACTTGGACTTCTAGGTTAACGAACGGGCACTCGGATTATGTAGGTTGCCTAGTGGGCACTTGGACGATCTAGGATAGGTAACGGGCCCTTGACTATCTAGGTTGCCTAGCGGGAACGTGGACTATGTAGGTTCTCTAGCGGGACCTTGGACTATCTAGGTTACCTAAGGGCACTTGGACTATGTAGGTTAACTAGCGGACACTGGGACAATCTAGGTTAACTAGCGGGCATTTGGACTATCTAGGTTAACTAAGGGGCCCTTCGACTATGTAGGTTAACTAGCGGGCACTTGGACTATCTAGGTTACCTAGCGGGCACTTGGTCTATGTACATACCCTAGTGGGCACTTGGACTATCTGGGTTAACTAACGGGCACTAGGACTATCTAGGTTACCTAGTGGGCACTTGGACTCTGTAGGTCAACTAGCGGGCCCTTGGACTATCTAGGTTAGCTAACGGGAATTTGGATTATGTAGGTTAACTAACGGACACTTGGACGATCTAGGTTAACTAGTGGGCCCTTGCACTATGTAGGTTAACTAGCGGGCACTTGGACTATCTAGGTTACCTAGCAGGCACTTGGTCTATGTACATACCCTAGTGGGCACTTGGACTATCTGGGTTAACTAACGGGCAATAGGACTATCTAGGTTACCTAGTGGGCACTAGGACTATCTAGGTTAACTAACAGGAACATGGACTATCTAGGTTACCTAGCGGGCACTTTGATTATATAGGTTACCTAGCAGGCACTTTGACTATCTAGGTTAACTAACGGGCACTTGGACTATGTAGGGTAACTAGCGGGCACTTGGACTGTCTAGGTTACCTAGGGGGCACTTGGATTATCTAGGTTAACGAACGGGCACTTGGACTATATAGGTTACCTAGCCGCCACTTGGACTATCTAGGTTAGCTAACAGGCACTTGGAATATCTAGGTTCCCTAGCGTGCACTTGTACTATCTAGGTTACCAAGCTGGCACTTGGACTATGTAGGTCAACTAGCGGGCCCTTGGACTATCTAGGTTATCTAACGGGCACTTGGACTATGTATGTTCCAGAGCGGGCACTTGGATTATGTAGGTTGCCTCGCGGACATTTAGAATATGTAGGTTTCCTTGCGGGCATTTGGACTATGTAGGTTCCCTAGCGGGCACTTGGATTATGTGAGTTCCCTTTCGGGCACTTGAACTATGTAGGTTACTAGCAGACATTTGGACTATGTAGGTTACCTAAGAGGCACTTGGACTATGTAGGTCCGTGTCGGGCACATGGATAATGTTGGTTAACTAGCGGGCACTAGGACTATGTAGGTTACCTAGAGGACACTTGGACTATCTAGGTTAGGTAACGGGCACTTGGACTATCTAGGTGAGCTAGTGGGAACTTAGACTATGTAGGTTACGTAGCAGACACTTTGACTATCTTGGTAACCTAGCGGACACTTGGACAAACTAGGTTAACGAACGGGGCTTTGGACTATGTAGGTTACCTAGCGGGCACTTGGACTATCTAGGTTAGCTAACGGGTACTTGGACTATGTAGGTTACCTAACGGGCACATGGACTATGCAGGTAACGTAGCGTGCACTTGGACTATCTAGGTTAACTAGCGTGCATTTAGACTATGTAGGTTAACTAGCGGACACTTGCACTATGTAGGTTACCTAGCGGGCACTTGGACTATGTAGGTTAACTAGCAGGCCCTTGGACTATCTAGGTTACCTAGCAGGAATAGGATTATGAAGGATCCCTAGCGGGCAATTGGACTATCTAGGTTACCTAGCTGGCGCTTGGACTATGTAGGTTAACTAGCGGGCCCATGGATTATGTAGGTTTACTAGGGGGCACTTGGACTATCTAGGTTAACTAGCGGGCACTTGGACTATGTAGTTACCTAGCGGGCAATTGGACTATCTAGGTTACGTAGCTGGCGCTTGGACTATGTAGGTTACCTAGCAGGCACTTGGACTATGTAGGTTACCTAGCGGTCACTTGGACTATCTAGGTTATCTAGCAGGCACTTTGACTATCTAGGTTAACTAACGGGCACTTGGACAATGTAGGGTAACTAGCGGGCACTTGGACTGTCTAGGTTACCTAACGGGCACTAGGATTATCTAGGTTAACGAACGGGCACTTGGACTATGTAGGTTACCTAGCCGCCACTTTGACTATCTAGGTTACCTAGCAGGCACTTTGACTATCTAGGTTAAATAACGGGCACTTGGACTATGTAGGGTAACTAGCGGGCACTTGGACTGTCTAGGTTACCTAGCGGACACTTGGATTATCTAGGTTAACGAACGGGCACTTGGACTATGTAGGTTACCTAGCCGCCACTTGGACTATCTAGGTTAGCTAACAGGCACTTGGACTATCTAGGTTCCCTAGCGGGCACTTGTACTATCTAGGTTACCTAGCTGGCTCTTGGACTATGTAGGTCAACTAGCGGGCCCTTGGAGTATCTAGGTTAGCTAATGAGCACTTGGACTATGTATGTTCCAGAGCGGGCACTTGGATTATGTAGGTTTCCTAGCGGGCATTTAGACTATGTAGGTTTCCTTGCGGGCATTTGGACTATGTAGGTTACCTAGCGGGCACTTGGACTATGTAGGTTCCCTAACGGGCACTTGGACTATGTAGGTTCCCTAGCGGTCACGTGGACTATGTAGGCTCCCTAGAAGGCGCTTGGACTATGTAGGTTAACTAGCGGGAACATGGACTATCCAGGTTACCAAGCGGGCACTTGGACTATGTAGGTTACCCAATGGGCACTTGGACTATCTACGTTAACGAACGGACACTTGGACTATGTAGGTTAGCTATCAGGAACTTGGAATATCTAGGTTACCTAGCAGGCACTTGGACTATGTAGGTTACCTAGCGGACACTTGGACGATTTAGGTTAACTAGCGGGCACTGGACTATCTAGGTTAACTTGCAGGCCCTTGGACACTCTAGGTTTACTAGCGGGCACTTGGACTATCTAGGTTACCTAGCAGGCACTTGGATTATGAAGGATCCCTAGCGGGCAATTGGAGTATCTAGGTTACCTAGCTGGCACTTGGACTATGTAGGTGAACTAGCGGACACTTGCACGATCTAGGTTAACTAGCGGGCCCTTGCACTATGTAGGTTAACTAGTGGGCCCATGGATTATGTAGGTTTACTAGGGGGCACTTGACTATCTAGGTTAACTAGCGGGCACTTGGATTATGTAGGTTACCTAGCGGGCATTTGGACTATTTAGGTTGCCTAGCGGACAGTTGGACTATGTAGGTTACCTAGCGGGCACTTGGACTATCTAGGTTACCTAGCAGGCACTTTGACTATCTAGGTTAACTAACGGGCACTTGGACTATGTAGGGTAACTAGCGGGCACTTGGACTGTCTAGGTTACCTAACGGGCACTTGGATTATCTAGGTTAACGAACAGGCACTTGGACTATGTAGGTTACCTAGCCGCCACTTGGACTATCTAGGTTAGCTAACAGGCACTTGGACTATCTAGGTTCCCTAGTGGGCACTTGTACTATCTAGGTTACCTAGCTGGCACTTGGACTATGTAGGTCAACTAGCGGGCCCTTGGACTACCTAGGTTAGCTAACGGGCACTTGGACTATGTATGTTCCAGAGCGGGCACTTGGATTATGTAGGTTTCCTAGCGGGCATTTAGACTATGTAGGTTTCCTTGCGGGCATTTGGACTATGTAGGTTACTTAGCGGGCACTTGGACTATGTAGGTTCCCTAACGGGCACTTGGACTATGTAGCTTCCCTAGCGGTCACGTGGACTATGTTGGCTCCCTAGAAGGCGCTTGGACTATGTAGGTTAACTAGCGGGAACTTGGACTATCCAGGTTACCAAGCGGGCACATGGACTATGTAGGTTACCCAATGGGCACTTGGACTATCTACGTTAACGAACGGACACTTGGACTATGTAGGTTAGCTATCAGGAACTTGGAATATCTAGCTTACCTAGCGGACACTTGGACGATTTAGGTTAACTAGCGGGCACTGGACTATCTAGGTTAACTAGCAGGCCCTTGGAAAATCTAGGTTTACTAGCGGGCACTTTGACTATCTAGGTTACCTAGCAGGCACTTGGATTATGAAGGATCCCTAGCGGGCAATTGGACTATCTAAGTTACCTGGCTGGCACTTGGACTATGTAGG
This sequence comes from Tenrec ecaudatus, assembly GCF_050624435.1. Lineage (NCBI taxonomy): Eukaryota > Metazoa > Chordata > Mammalia > Afrosoricida > Tenrecidae > Tenrec > Tenrec ecaudatus. The sequence goes on along the minus strand of NW_027459559.1, from coordinate 67,682 downwards.
TGAACTAGCGGACACTTGCACGATCTAGGTTAACTAGCGGGCCCTTGCACTATGTAGGTTAACTAGTGGGCCCATGGATTATGTAAGTTTACTAGGGGGCACTTGACTATCTAGGTGAACTAGCGGGCACTTGGACTATGTAGTTTCCCTAGCGGGCATTTGGACTATTTAGGTTGCCTAGCGGGCAGTTGGACTATGTAGGTTACCTAGCGGGCACTTGGACTATCTAGGTTACCTAGCAGGCACTTTGACTATCTAGGTTAACTAACGGGCACTTGGACTATGTAGGGTAACTAGCGGGCACTTGGACTGTCTAGGTTACCTAACGGGCACTTGGATTATCTAGGTTAACGAATAGGCACTTGGACTATGTAGGTTACCTAGCCGCCACTTGGACTATCTAGGTTAGCTAACAGGCACTTGGACTATCTAGGTTCCCTAGCGGGCACTTGTACTATCTAGGTTACCTAGCTGGCTCTTGGACTATGTAGGTCAACTAGCGGGCCCTTGGAGTATCTAGGTTAGCTAACGGGCACTTGGACTATGTATGTTCCAGAGCGGGCACTTGGATTATGTAGGTTTCCTAGCGGGCATTTAGACTATGTAGGTTTCCTTGCGGGCATTTGGACTATGTAGGTTACCTAGCGGGCACTTGGACTATGTAGGTTCCCTAACGGGCACTTGGACTATGTAGGTTCCCTAGCGGTCACGTGGACTATGAAGGCTCCCTAGAAGGCACTTGGACTACGTAGGTTAACTAGCGGGAACTTGGACTATCCAGGTTACCAAGCGGGCACTTGGACTATGTAGGTTACCCAATGGGCACTTGGACTATCTACGTTAACGAACGGACACTTGGACTATGTAGGTTAGCTATCAGGAACTTGGAATATCTAGGTTACCTAGTAGGCACTTGGACTATGTAGGTTACCTAGCGGACACTTGGACGATTTAGGTTAACTAGCGGGCACTTGGACTATCTAGGTTAACTAGCAGGCCCTTGGACAATCTAGGTTTACTAGCGGGCACTTGGACTATCTAGGTTACCTAGCAGGCACTTGGATTATGAAGGATCCCTAGCGGGCAATTGGACTATCTAGGTTACGTAGCTGGCACTTGGACTATGTAGGTGAACTAGCGGACACTTGCACGATCTAGGTTAACTAGCGGGCCCTTGCACTATGTAGGTTAACTAGCGGGCCCATGGATTATATAGGTTTACTAGGGGGCACTTGACTATCTAGGTTAACTAGCGTGCACTTGGACTATGTAGTTTCCCTAGCGGGCATTTGGACTATTTAGGTTGCCTAGCGGGCAGTTGGACTATGTAGGTTACCTAGCGGGCACTTGGACTATCTAGGTTACCTAGCATGCACTTTGACTATCTAGGTTAACTAACGGGCACTTGGACTATGTAGGGTAACTAGCGGGCACTTGGACTGTCTAGATTACCTAACGGGCACTTGGATTATCTAGGTTAACGAACGGGCACTTGGACTATGTAGGTTACCTAGCCTCCCCTTGGACTATCTATGTTAGCTAACAGGCACTTGGACTATGTATGTTCGAGAGCGGGCCCTTGGATTATGTAGGTTGCCTGGCGGACATTTAGACTATGGAGGTTTCCTTGCGGGCATTTGGACTACGTAGGTTCCCTAGCGGGCACTTGGACTATGAAGGTTCCCTAGCGGTCATGAGGACTATGTAGGCTCCCAAGAAGGCACTCGGACTCCTAGGTTAACTAGCGGGCACTTGGACTATCCAGGTTACCAAGCGGGCACTTGGACTATGTAGGTTACCCAATGGGCACTTGGACTACCTAGGTTAACCAACAGACACTTGGACTACGTAGGTTAGCTATCAGGCACTTGGACTATCTAGGTTACCTATCAGGCACTTGGACTATGTAGGTTACCTAGCGGACACTTGGACGATATAGGTTAACTAGCCGGCACTTGGACTATCTAGGTTAACTAGCAGGCCCTTGGACTATCTAGGTAAACTAGCGGCACTTGGACTATGTAGTTTCCCTAGCGGGCATTTGGATTATTTAGGTAACCTAGTGGGCACTTGGACTATGTAGGTTACCGAGCGGGCAATTGGACTACGTAGGTTAACTAGAAGGCACTTGGACTATCAAGGTTACCTAGCGGGCCCTTGGACTATGTAGTTACCAGCGGGCACTTGAACTATCTCGGTTACCTAGCAGGCACTTTGACTATCAAGGTTAACGAACGTGCACTTGGACGATGTAGGTAACCTAGCGGGCACTTGGACTGTCTAGGTTACCTAGCGGGCACTTGGACTATCTAGGTTAATGAACGGGCAGTTGGACTATGTAGGTTAACTAGCGGACACTTCGACTATCTAGGTTAGCTAACGAGCAATTGGACTATCTAGGTTAACTAACGGGCACTTGGACTATGTAGGTTGAATAGCGAGCACTTGGACTATGTAGGTTCCCTAGCGGGCACTTGGACTATGTAGGTTCCCTATCGGGTACTTGGACTGTCTAGGTTATTTAGGGGGCAATTGGACTGTCTAGGTTACCTAGTGGGCACTTGGACAATGTAGGTTAACGCACGGGCACTTGGACTATGTAGTTTACCCAGCAGGTACTTGGATTATGTAGGTTAACTAGCGGGTACTTGGACTATCTAGGTTACCTACGGGCACTTGGACTATGTACGTTCCCTAGCGGGCACTTGGGCTATCTACGTTACCTATGGGGCACTTGGACTATGAAGGTTAACGAACGGGCACTTAGACTATGTGGGTAACCTAGTGGTCACTTGGACTGTCTAGGTTACCTAGCGGGAACTTGGACTATGTAGGTTAACTAGCGGGTACTTGGACTATCTAGGTTAACTAGCGGGCCCTTGGTCTATGTAGGTTAACTAGCAGGCCTTTAACTATGTAAGTTAACTAGAGGGCACTTTGATGATCCTGATTAACTAGCGGGCACTTGGACTATCTAGGTTAACTAGCGGGCACTTGGACTATCTAGGTTAACAAGAGGGCACTTGGACTATGTAGGTTACTAGCGGGCATTTGGACTATGTAGGTTACCTAACAGGCACTTGGGCTATGTAGGTCCGTATCGGGCACTTGGACAATGTTGGTTAACTAGCGGGCACTAGGACTATGTAGGTTACCTAGCGGGCTCTTGGACTATCTAGGTTAGGTAACGGGCACTTGGACTATCTAGGTGACCTAGTGGGAACTTGGACTATGGAGGTTACGTAGCGGACACTTTGACTATCTTGGTTACCTAGCGGACACTTGGACCAACTAGGTTAACGAGCGGGCCCTTGGACTATCTAGGTTAACTAAGGGGCCTTTCGACTATATAGGTTAACTAGCGGGCACTTGGACTCTCTAGGTTACCTAGCGGGCACTTGGTCTATGTACATACCCTAGCGGGCACTTGGACTATCTGGGTTAACTAACGGGCACTAGGACTATCTAGGTTACCTAGCAGGCCCTTGGACTATCTAGGTTAGCTAAAGGGCATTTAGATTATGTAGGTTAACTAACGGACACTTGGACGATCTAGGTTAACTACCGGGTTCTTGCACTATGTAGGTTAACTAGCGGGCGTTTGAACTATGTAGGTTAACTAGCGGGCACTTGCATTATCTAAGTTACATAGCGGGCACTTGAATTATGTAGGTTAACTAGTGGGCCCTTAGATTATCTAGGTTAGCTAACGGTCACTTGGACTATGTAGGTTAATTAGAGGGTACTTGGACTATGTAAGTTCCCTAGCGGGCCTTTGGACTTTGTAGGTTACCTAGCGGGCACTTGGAGGATACAGGTTCCCTAGCCAGCACTAAGACTTTTGGTTCCCTAACGGGCACTTGTACTATGTAGGTTCCATAGATGGCACTTGGCCTATATAATTTTCTATCGGGCACTTGGACTATGTAGGTTAACTAGCGGGCACATGGACTAACTCGGTTACCTAGCGGGTACTTGGACTATCTAGGTTAACTAGGGGTCCCTTGGACTATGTAGGTTAACTAGCGGACACTTGCACTATGTAGGTTATCTAGCGGGCACTTGGACTATGTAGGTTAACTAGCAGGCCCTTGGACTATATAGGTTACCTAGCAGGAATAGGATTATGAAGGATCCCTAGCGGGCAATTGGACTATCTAGGTTACCTAGCTGGCGCTTGGACTATGTAGGTTAACTAGCGGGCCCATGGATTATGTAGGTTTACTAGGGGGCACTTGGACTATCTAGGTTAACAAGCGAGCACTTGGACTATGTAGTTTCCCTAGCGGGCATTTGGACAATTTAGGTTACCTAGCGGGCGCTTGGACTATGTAGGTTACCTAGCGGGCACTTGGACTATCTAGGTTACCTAGCAGGCACTTTGACTATCTAGGTTAACTAACGGGCACTTGGACTATGTAGGGTAACTAGCGGGCACTTGGACTGTCTAGATTACCTAACGGGCACTTGGATTATCTAGGTTAACGAACGGGCACTTGGACTATGTAGGTTACCTAGCGGGCACTTGGACTATCTAGGTTCCCTAGTGGGCACTTGTACTATCTAGGTTACCTAGCTGGCTCTTGGACTATGTAGGTCAACTAGCGGGCCCTTGGACTATCTAGGTTAGCTAACGGGCACTTGGACTATGTATGTTCCAGAGCGGGCACTTGGATTAAGTAGGTTGCCTAGCGGGCATTTAGACTATGTAGGTTTCCTTGCGGGCATTTGGACTATGTAGGTTACCTAGCGGACACTTGGACTATGTAGGTTCCCTAACGGGCACTTGGACTATGTAGGTTCCCTAGCGGTCACGTGGACTATGTAGGCTCCCTAGAAGGCACTTGGACTATGTAGGTTAACTAGCGGGAACATGGACTATCCAGGTTACCAAGCCGGCACTGGGACTACGTAGGTTACCCAATGGGCACTTGGACTATCTACGTTAACGAACGGACACTTGGACTATGTAGGTTACTAGCGGGCATTTGGACTATGTAGGTTACCTAACAGGCACTTGGACTATGTAGGTCAGTATCGGGCACTTGGACAATGTTGGTTAACTAGTGGGCACTAGGACTATGTAGGTTACCTATCGGGCACTTGGACTATCTAGGTTAGGTAACGGGCACTTGGACTATCTAGGTGACCTAGTGGGAACTTGGACTATGTAGGTTACGTAGCGGACACTTTGACTATCTTGGTTACCTAGCGGACACCTGGACGAACTAGGTTAACGAGCGGGCCCTTGGACTATGTAGGTTACCTTGCGGGCACTAGGACTATCTAGGTTAACTAACAGGAACATGGACTATCTAGGTTACCTAGCGGGCACTTTGATTATGTAGGTTACCTAGCTGGCACTTGGACTATCTAGGTTAGCTAACGGGTACTTGGACTATCTAGGTTACCTAGCGGGCACTTGGACTATGTAGGTTACCTAACGGGCACTTGGACTATGCAGGTAATGTAGCGGGCACTTGGACTTCTAGGTTAACGAACGGGCACTCGGATTATGTAGGTTGCCTAGCGGGCACTTGGACGATCTAGGATAGGTAACGGGCCCTTGACTATCTAGGTTGCCTAGCGGGAACTTGGACTATGTAGGTTCTCTAGCGGGACCTTGGACTATCTAGGTTACCTAAGGGCACTTGGACTATGTAGGTTAACTAGCGGACACTTGGACAATCTAGGTTAACAAGCGGGCACTTGGACTATCTAGGTTAACTAAGGGGCCCATCGACTATGTAGGTTAACTAGGGGGCACTTGGACTATCTAGGTTACCTTGCGGGCACTTGGTCTATGTACATACCCTAGTGGGCACTTGGACTATCTGGGTTAACTAACGGGCACTAGGACTATCTAGGTTACCTAGTGGGCACTTGGACTCTGTAGGTCAACTAGCAGGCACTTGGATTATCAAAGTTACCTAGCGGGCACTTGAATAATGTAGGTTAACTAGTGGGCCCTTAGACTCTCTAGGTTAGCTAACGGTCACTTGGACTATGTAGGTTAATTAGCGGGTACTTGGACTATGTAGGTTCCCTAGCGGGCATTTGGACTATATAGATTACCAGCGGGCCATTGGACTTTGTAGGTTACCTAGCGGGCACTTGGACTATCTAGGTTACCTAGCGAGTACTTGGATGATACAGGTTCCCTAGCCAGCACTAAGACTTTTGGTTCCCTAACGGGCACTTAGACTATGTAGGTTCCATAGAGGGCACTTGGACTATATAGTTTTCTATTGGGCACTTGGACTATGTAGGTTAACTAGCGGGTACATGGACTATCTAGGTTAACTAGGGGTTCCTTGGACTACGTAGGTTAACTAGCAGACACTTGCACTATGTACGTTACCTAGCGGGCACTTGGACTATCTAGGTTAACTAGAGTGCACTTGGACTATGTAGGTTAACAAGCGGACACTTGCACTTTGTAGGTTATCTAGCGGGCACTTGGACTATGTAGTTTAACTAGCAGGCCCTTGGACTATATAGGTTACCTAGCAGGAATAGGATTATGAAGGATCCCTAGCGGGCAATTGGACTATCTAGGTTACCTAGCTGGCGCTTGGACTATGTAGGTTAACTAGCGGGCCCATGGATTATGTAGGTTTACTAGGGGGCGCTTGGACTATCTAGGTTAACAAGCGAGCACTTGGACTATGTAGTTTCCCTAGCGGGCATTTGGACAATTTAGGTTACCTAGCGGGCACTTGGACTATGTAGGTTACCTAGCGGGCACTTGGACTATGTAGGTTACCTAGCAGGCACTTTGACTATGTAGGTTAACTAACGGGCTCTTGGACTAAGTAGGGTAACTAGCGGGCACTTGGACTGTCTAGGTTACCTAACGGGCACTTGGATTATCTAGGTTAACGAACGGGCACTTGGACTATGTAGGTTACCTAGCCGCCACTTGGACTCTCTAGGTTAGCTAACAGGCACTTGGACTATCTAGGTTCCCTAGTGGGCACTTGTACTATCTACGTTACCTAGCTGGCTCTTGGACTATGTAGGTCAACTAGCGGGCCCTTGGACTATCTAGGTTAGCTAACAGGCACTTGGACTATGTATGTTCCAGAGCGGGCACTTGGATTATGTAGGTTGCCTGGCGGGCATTTAGACTATGTAGGTTTCCTTGCGGGCATTTGGACTATGTATGTTACCTAGCGGACAATGGACTATGTAGGTTCCCTAACGGGCACTTGGATTATGTAGGTTCGCTAGCGGTCACGTTGACTATGTAGGCTCCCTAGAAGGCACTTGGACTATGTAGGTTAACTAGCAGGAACTTGGACTATCCAGGTTACCAAGCGGGCACTTGGACTATGTAGGTTACCCAATGGGCACTTGGACTATCTACGTTAACGAACGGACACTTGGACTATGTAGGTTACTAGCGGGCATTTGGACTATGTAGGTTACCTAACAGGCACTTGGACTATGTAGGTCAGTATCGGGCACTTGGACAATGTTGGTTAACTAGCGGGCACTAGGACTATGTAGGTTACCTAGCGGACACTTGGACGAACTAGGTTAACGAGCGGGCCCTTGGACTATGTAGGTTACCTAGCGGGCACTAGGACTATCTAGGTTAACTAACAGGAACATGGACTATCTTGGTTACCTAGCGGGCACTTTGATTATGTAGGTTACCTAGCGGGCACTTGGACTGTCTAGGTTAGCTAACGGGTACTTGGACTACCTAGGTTACCTAGCGGGCATTGGACTATGTAGGTTACCTAACGGGCACTTGGACTATGCACGTAACGTAGCGGGCACTTGGACTTCTAGGTTAACGAACGGGCACTCGGATTATGTAGGTTGCCTAGCGGGCACTTGGACGATCTAGGATAGGTAATGGGCCCTTGACTATCTAGGTTGCCTAGCGGGAACGTGGACTATGTAGGTTCCCTATCGGGCACTTGGACTATCTAGGTTACCTAAGGGCACTTGGACTATGTAGGTTAACTAGCAGACACTTGGACAATCTAGGATAACTAGCGGGCACTTGGACTATCTAGGTTAACTAAGGGGCCCTTCGACTATGTAGGTTAACTAGCGGGCACTTGGACTATCTAGGTTACCTAGTGGGCACTTGGTCTATGTACATACCCTAGTGGGCACTTGGACTATCTGGGTTAACTAACGGGCACTAGGACTATCTAGGTTACCTAGTGGGCACTTGGACTCTGTAGGTCAACTAGCGGGCCCTTGGACTATCTAGGTTAGCTAACTGGCATTTGGATTATGTAGGTTAACTAACGGACACTTGGACGATCTAGGTTAACTAGTGGGCCCTTGCACTATGTAGGTTAACTAGCGGGTAGTTGGACTATCTAGGTTACCTAGCAGGCACTTGGTCTATGTACATACCCTAGTGGGCACTTGGACTATCTGGGTTAACTAACGGGCACTAGGACTATCTAGGTTACCTAGTGGGCACTTGGACTCTGTAGGTCAACTAGCGGGCACTTGGATTATCTAAGTTACCTAGCGGGCACTTGAATTATGTAGGTTAACTAGTGGGCCCTTAGACTCTCTAGGTTAGCTAACGGTCACTTGGACTATCTAGGTTCCCTAGTGGGCACTTGTACTATCTAGGTTACCTAGCTGGCTCTTGGACTATGTAGGTCAACTAGCGGGCCCTTGGACTATCTAGGTTAGCTAACAGGCACTTGGACTATGTATGTTCCAGAGCGGGCACTTCGATTATGTAGGTTGCCTAGCGGGCATTTAGACTATGTAGGTTTCCTTGCGGGCATTTGGACTATGTAGGTTACCTAGCGGACAATGGACTATGTAGGTTCCCTAACGGGCACTTGGACTATGTAGGTTCCCTAGCGGTCACGTGGACTATGTAGGCTCCCTAGAAGGCACTTGGACTATGTAGGTTAACTAGCGGGAACTTGGACTATCCAGGTTACCAAGCGGGCACTTGGACTATGTTGGTTACCCAATGGGCACTTGGACTATCTACGTTAACGAACGGTCACTTGGACTATGTAGGTTACTAGCGGGCATTTGGACTATATAGGTTACCTAACAGGCACTTGGACTATGTAGGTCAGTATCGGGCACTTGGACAATGTTGGTTAACTAGCGGGCACTAGGACTATGTAGGTTACCTAGCGGGCACTTGGACTATCTAGGTTAGGTAACGGGCACTTGGACTATCTAGGTGACCTAGTGTGAACTTGGACTATGTAGGTTACGTAGCGGACACTTTGACTATCTTGGTTACCTAGCGGACACCTGGACGAACTAGGTTAACGAGCGGGCACTTGGACTATGTAGGTTACCTAGCGGGCACTAGGACTATCTAGGTTAACTAACAGGAACATGGACTATCTAGGTTACCTAGCGGGCATTTTGATTATGTAGGTTACCTAGCGGGCACTTGGACTATCTAGGTTAGCTAACGGGTACTTGGACTATCTAGGTTACCTAGCGGGCACTTGGACTATGTAGGTTACCTAACGGGCACTGGGACTATGCAGGTAACGTAGCGGGCACTTGGACTTCCAGGTTAACGAACGGGCACTCGGATTATGTAGGTTGCCTAGCGGGCACTTGGACGATCTAGGATAGGTAACGGGCCCTTGACTATCTAGGTTGCCTAGCGGGAACTTGGACTATGTAGGTTCCCTATCGGGCACTTGGACTATCTAGGTTACCTAAGGGCACTTAGACTATGTAGGTTAACTAGCGGACACTTGGACAATCTAGGTTAACTAGCGGGCACTTGGACTATCTAGGTTAACTAAGGGGCCCTTCGGCTATGTAGGTTACCTAGCGGGCACTTGGTCTATGTACATACCCTAGTGGGCACTTGGACTATCTGGGTTAACTAACGGGCACTGACTATCTAGGTTACCTAGTGGGCACTTGGACTCTGTAGGTCAACTAGCGGGCCCTTGTACTATCTAGGTTAGCTAACTGGCATTTGGATTATGTAGGTTAACTAACGGACACTTGGACGATCTAGGTTAACTAGTGGGCCCTTGCACTATGTAGGTTAACTAGAGGGCACTTGGACTATCTAGGTTACCTAGCTGGCACTTGGTCTATGTACATACCCTAGTGGGCACTTGGCTATCTTGGTTAACTAACGGGCACTAGGACTGTCTAGGTTACCTAGTGGGCACTTGACTCTGTAGGTCAACTAGCGGGCACTTGGATTATCTAAGTTACCTAGCGGGCACTTGAATTATGTAGGTTAACTAGTGGGCCCTTAGACTCTCTAGGTTAGCTAACGGTCACTTGGACTATGTAGGTTCCCTAGCGGGCATTTGGACTATATAGATTACCTAGCGGGCCAATGGACTTTGTCGGTTACCTAGCGGGCACTTGGACTATCTAGGTTACCTAGCGGGTACTTGGATGATACAGGTTCCCTAGCCAGCACTAAGACTATTGGTTCCCTAACGGGCACTTGGACTACGTAGGTTCCATAGAGGGCACTTGGACTATATAGTTTTCTATCGGGCACTTGGACTATGTAGGTTAACTAGCGGGCACATGGACTATCTAGGTTACCTGGCGGGTACTTGGACTATGTACGTTAACTAGGTGTCCCTTGGACTACGTACGTTAACTAGCGGACACTTGCACAATGTAGGTTACCTAGCGGGCACTTGGACTATCTAGGTTAACTAGCGTGCACTTAGACTATGTAGATTAACTAGCGGACACTTGCACTATGTAGGTTACCTAGCGGGCACTTGGACTATTTAGGTTAACTAGCAGGCCCTTGGACTATCTAGGTTACCTAGCAGCAATAGGATTATGAAGGATCCCTAGCGGGCAATTGGACTATCTAGGTTACCTAGCTGGCACTTGGACTATGTAGGTTAACTAGCGTGCATATGGATTATGTAGGTTTACTAGGGGGCACTTGGACTATCTAGGTTAACTAGCGGGCACTTGGACTATGTAGTTTCCCTAGCGGGCATTTGGACATTTTAGGTTACCTAGCGGGCACTTGGACTATGTAGGTTACCTAGCGGGCACTTGGACTATCTAGGTTACCTAGCAGGCACTTTGACTATCTAGGTTAACTAACGGACACTTGGACTATGTAGAGTAACTAGCGGGCACTTGGACTGTCTAGGTTACCTAACGGGCACTTGGATTATCTAGGTTAACGACCGGGTACTTGGACTATGTAGGTTACCTAGCCGCCACTTGGACTATCTAGGTTAGCTAACAGGCACTTGGACTATCTATGTTCCCTAGTGGGCACTTGTACTATCTAGGTTACCTAGCTGGCTATTGGACTATGTAGGTCAACTAGCGGGCCCTTGGACTATCTAGGTTAGCTAACGGGCACTTGGACTATGTATGTTCCAGAGCGGGCACTTGGATTATGTAGGTTGCCTATCGGGCATTTAGACTATGTAGGTTTCCTTGCGGGCATTTGGACTATGTAGGTTACCTAGCGGGCACTTGGACTATGTAGGTTTCCTAACGGGCACTTGGACTATGTAGGTTCCCTAGCGGTCACATGGACTATGTAGGCTCCCTAGAAGGCACTTGGACTATGTAGGTTAACTAGCGGGCACTTGGACTATCCAGGTTACCAAGCGGGCACTTGGACTATGTAGGTTACCCAATGGGCACTTGGACTATCTACGTTAACGAACGGACACTTGGACTATGGAGATTAGCTATCAGGAACTTGGAATATCTAGGTTACCTAGCAGGCACTTGGACTATGTAGGTTACCTAGCGGACACTTGGACGATTTAGGTTAACTACCGGGCACATGGACTATCTAGGTTAACTTGCAGGCCCTTAGACAATCTAGGTTTACTAGCAGGCACTTGGACTATCTAGGTTACCTAGCAGGCACTTGGATTATGAAGGATCCCTAGCGGGCAATTGGACTATCTAGGTTTACCTAGCTGGCACTTGGACTATGTAGGTTAACTAGCGGACACTTACACGATCTAGGTTAACCAGCGGGCCCTTGCACTATATAGGTTAACTAGCGGGCCCATGGATTATGTAGGTTTACTAGGGGGCACTTGACTATCTAGGTTAACTAGCGGGCACTTGGACTATGTAGTTTCCCTAGCTGGCATTTGGACTATTTAGGTTGCCTAGCGGGCACTTGGACTATGTAAGTTACCTAGCGGGCACTTGGACTATCTAGGTTACCTAGCAGACACTTTTACTATCTAGGTTAACTAACGGGCACTTGGACTATGTAGGGTAACTAGCGGGCACTTGGACTGTCTAGGTTACCTAACGGGCACTTGGATTATCTAGGTTAACGGACGGGCACTTGGACTATGTAGGTTACCTAGCCGCCACTTGGACTCTCTAGGTTAGCTAACAGGCACTTGGGCTATCTAGGTTCCCTAGCGGGCACTTGTACTATCTAGGTTACCAAGCTGGCACTTGGACTATATAGGTCAACTAGCGGGCCCTTGGACTATCTAGGTTATCTAACGCGCACTTGGACTATGTATGTTCCAGAGCGGGCACTTGGATTATGTAGGTTGCCTGGCGGACATTTAGACTATGTAGGTTTCCTTTCGGGCATTTGGACTATGTAGGTTCCCTAGCGGGCACTTGGACTATGTAGGTTCCCTAGCGGTCACGTGGACTATGTAGGCTCCCTAGAAGGCACTTGGACTATGTAGGTTAACTAGCGGGCACTTGGACTATCCAGGTTACCAAGCGGGCACTTGGACTATGTAGGTTACCCAATGGGCACTTGGACTATATAAGTTAACGAACGGACACTTGGACTATGTAGGTTATCTATCAGGCACTTGGACTATCTAGGTTACCGAGCAGGCACTTGGACTATGTAGGTTACCTAGCGGACACTTGGACGATTTAGGTTAACTAGCGGGCACTTGGACTATCTAGGTTAACTAGCAGGCCCTTGGACTATCTAGGTTAACTAGCGGCACTTGGACTATGTAGGTTACCAGCGGCCACTTGGACTATCTAGGTTAACGAACGTGCACTTGGACTATGTAGGTAACCTAGCGGGCACATCGACTGTCTAGGTTACCTAGCGGGCACTTGGACTATGTAGGTTAACTAGCGGACAATTGGACGATCTAGGTTAACTAGCGGACACTTGCACTATGTAGGTTACCTAGCGGGCACTTGGACTATGTAGGTTAACTAGCAGGCCCTTGGGCTATCTAGGTTACCTAGCAGGCACTTGGACTATGTAGGTTAACTAGCGGACACTTGCACTCTCTAGGTTACCTAGCGGGCACTTGGACTATGTACCTTCCCTAGCGGGCACTTGGACTATGTACCTTCCCTATCGGGCACTTGGACTATGTAGGTTACCTAGCAGACACTTGCACTATGTAGGTTACCTAGAGGGCACTTGGACTATATAGGTTCCCTAGTGGGCACTTGGACTATCTAGGTTAACGAACGGGCACTTGGACTATGCAGGTAACCTAGCGGGCACTTCGACTGTCTAGGTTACACAACGGGCACTTGGACTTCTAGGTTAACGAACGGGCACTTGGACTATGTATGTTGCCTAGCGGGCACTTGGACTATCTAGGTTAGGTAACGGGCACTTGGACTATCTAGGTTACCTACAGAAAACATGGACAATGTAGGTTACTTAGCAGGCACTTGGACTATCTAGGTTACCCAATGGGCACTTTGTCTGTCTAGGTTACCTAGCGGGCCCTTCGACTATGTAGGTTACCTAGCGGGCACTTGGACTATCTAGGTTAACGAACGGTCACTTGGACTATGTAGGTAACCTAGCGGGCACTTGGACTGTCTAGGTTACCTAGTGGGCACTTTGACTATCTAGGTTAACTAGCAGACCTTGGACTATGTAGGTTAACTAACCGGCCCTTGGACTATGTAGGTTCCCTAGCGGGCAATTGGACTGTCTAGGTTAACTAGGGGGCAATAGGACTGTCTAGGTTACCTAGTGGGCACTTGGACTATGTACGTTCCCTAGTGGGCACTTGGGCTATCTACGTTACCTAGCGGGCACTTGGACAATATAGGTTAACGAACGGGCACTTGGACTATGTAGTTTACCTAGAAGGCACTTGGACTATTTAGGTTAACTAGCGGGCACTTGGACTATCTAGGTTACCTACGGGCACTTGGACTATGTACGTTCCCTAGAGGGCACTTGGGCTATCTACGTTACCTAGCGGGCACTTGGACTATGAAGGTTAACGAGCGGGCACTTAGACTATGTAGGTAACCTAGTGGTCACTTGGACTGTCTAGGTTACCTAGCGGGAACTTGGACTATGTAGGTTAACTAGCAGGCACTTGGACTATCTAGGTTAACTAGCGGGCCCTTGGTCTATGTAGGTTAACTAGCAGGCCTTTACACTATGTAAGTTAACTAGAGGGCACTTTGATGATCCTGGTTAACTAGCGGGCACTTGGACTATCTAGGTTAACTAGCGGGCACTTGGACTATCTAGGTTAACTAGAGCGCTCTTGGACTATGTAGGTTCCCTAGCGGGCATTTAGACTATATAGGTTACCTAGCTGGCACTTGGACTATGTAGGTTACCTAGCGGGCACTGGACTATCTAGGTTGACTAGCGGGCACTTGGATTATCTAGGTTAACTAACGGGCACTTGGACTATGTATATTCCAGAGCGGGCAATTGGACTATGTAGGTTCCCTTGCGGGCACTTGGAATATCTAGGTTCCCTAAAGGGCACTTGGACTATCTAGGTTACCTAGCGGGCACTTGCACTATGTAGGTTACCTAGCGGCCACTTGGACTATGTAGGTTAACTAGCAGGCCCTTGGACTATCTAGGTTACCTAGCAGGCACTTGGACTACGTAGGTTAACTAGCGGGCACTTGCACTCTCTAGGTTACCTAGCGGGCACTTGGACTATGTACCTTCCCTAGCGGGGACTTGGACTATCTATGTTAACTAGCGGGCACTTGGACTATGTAGGTTACCTAGCAGACACTTGCACTATGTAGGTTACCTAGTGGGCACTTGGACTATATAGGTTCCCTAGTGGTCACTTGGTCTATCTAGGTTAACTAACGGGCACTTGGACTATGCAGGTAACCTAGCGGGCACTTGGACTGTCTAGGTTACATAGCGGGCACTTGAACTTCTAGGTTAACCAATGGGCACTTGGACTATGTATGTTGCCTAGCGGGCACTTGGACTATCTAGGTTACCTAACGGGCACTTTGTCTGTCTAGGTTACCTAGCGGGCCCTTGGACTATGTAGGTTAACTACCAGGCACTTGGACTATCTAGGTTAACGAAAGGGCACTTGGAATATGTAGGTAACCTAGCGGGCACTTGAACTGTCTAGGTTACCAAGCGGGCACTTTGACTATCTAGGTTAACTAGCAGACCTTGGACTATGTAGGTTAACTAGCGGGCCCTTGGAATATGTAGGTTAACTAGCGGGCACTTGGACTATCTAGGTTTCCTAGCAGGCACTTGGACTATGTACATACCCTAGTGGGCACTTGGACTATCTAGGTTAACTAACGGGCACTAGGACTATCTAGGTTAACTAGCGGGCACTTGGACTATCTAGGTTACCTAGAATGCACTTGGATTATGAAGGATCACTAGCGGGCACTTGGATTATCTAGGTTAACGAACGGGTACTTGGACTATTTGGTTACCTAGCCGCCACTTGGACTATCTAGGTTAGCTAACAGGCACTTGGACTATCTATGTTCCCTAGTGGGCACTTGTACTATCTAGGTTACCTAGCTGGCTATTGGACTATGTAGGTCAACTAGCGGGCCCTTGGACTATCTAGGTTAGCTAACGGGCACTTGGACTATGTATGTTCCAGAACGGGCACTTGGATTATGTAGGTTGCCTATCGGGCATTTAGACTATGTAGGTTTCCTTGCGGGCATTTGGACTATGTAGGTTACCTAGCGGGCACTTGGACTATGTAGTTTCCCTAACGGGCACTTGGACTATGTAGGTTCCCTAGCGGTCACATGGACTATGTAGGCTCCCTAGAAGGCACTTGGACTATGTAGGTTAACTAGCGGGCACTTGGACTATCCAGGTTACCAAGCGGGCACTTGGACTATGTAGGTTACCCAATGGGCACTTGGACTATCTACGTTAACGAACGGACACTTGGACTATGTAGATTAGCTATCAGGAACTTGGAATATCTAGGTTACCTAGCAGGCACTTGGACTATGTAGGTTACCTAGCGGACACTTGGACGATTTAGGTTTACTAGCAGGCACTTGGACTATCTAGGTTACCTAGCAGCCACTTGGATTATGAAGGATCCCTAGCGGGCAATTGGACTATCTAGGTTACCTAGCTGGCACTTGGACTATGTAGGTTAACTAGCGGACACTTACACGATCTAGGTTAACCAGCGGGCCCTTGCACTATGTAGGTTAACTAGCGGGCCCATGGATTATGTAGGTTTACTAGGGGGCACTTGACTATCTAGGTTAACTAGCGGGCACTTGGACTATGTAGTTTCCCTAGCAGGCATTTGGACTATTTAGGTTACCTAGCGGGCACTTGGACTATGTAAGTTACCTAGCGGGCACTTGGACTATCTAGGTTACCTAGCAGGCACTTTTACTATCTAGGTTAACTAACGGGCACTTGGACTATGTAGGGTAACTAGCGGGCACTTGGACTGTCTGTCTAGGTTACCTAACGGGCATTTGGATTATCTAGGTTAACGGACGGGCACTTGGACTATGTAGGTTACCTAGCCGCCACTTGGACCCTCTAGGTTAGCTAACAGGAACTTGGGCTATCTAGGTTCCCTAGCGGGCACTTGTACTATCTAGGTTACCAAGCTGGCACTTGGACTATATAGGTCAACTAGCGGGCCCTTGGACTATCTAGGTTATCTAACGGGCACTTGGACTATGTATGTTCCAGAGCAGGCACTTGGATTATGTAGGTTGCCTGGCGGACATTTAGACTATGTAGGTTTCCTTGCGGGCATTTGGACTATGTAGGTTCCCTAGCGGGCACGTGGACTATGTAGGCTCCCTAGAAGGCACTTGGACTATGTAGGTTAACTAGCGGGCACTTGGACTATCCAGGTTACCAAGCGGGCACTTGGACTATGTAGGTTACCCAATGGGCACTTGGACTATATAAGTTAACGAACGGACACTTGGACTATGTAGGTTAGCTATCAGGTACTTGGACTATCTAGGTTACCGAGCAGGCACTTGGAATATGTAGGTTACCTAGCGGACACTTGGACGATTTAGGTTAACTAGCGGGCACTTGGACTATCTAGGTTAACTAGCAGGCCCTTGGACTATCTAGGTTAACTAGCGGCACTTGGACTATGTAGGTTACCAGCGGCCACTTGGACTATCTAGGTTAACGAACGTGCACTTGGACTATGTAGGTAACCTAGCGGGCACATGGACTGTCTAGGTTACCTAGCGGGCACTTGGACTATGTAGGTTAACTAGCGGATAATTGGACGATCTAGGTTAACTAGCGGACACTTGCACTATGTAGGTTACCTAGCGGGCACTTGGACTATGTAGGTTAACTAGCAGGCCCTTGGGCTATCTAGGTTACCTAGCAGGCACTTGGACTATGTAGGTTAACTAGCGGACACTTGCACTCTCTAGGTTACCTAGCGGGCACTTGGACTATGTACCTTCCCTAGCGGGCACTTGGACTATGTACCTTCCCTAGCGGGCACTTGGACTATGTAGGTTACCTAGCAGACACTTGCACTATGTAGGTTACCTAGCAGGCACTTGGACTATATAGGTTCCCTAGTGGGCACTTGGACTATCTAGGTTAACGAACGGGCACTTGGACTATGCAGGTAACCTAGCGGGCACTTCGACTGTCTAGGTTACACAACGGGCACTTGGACTTCTAGGTTAACGAACGGGCACTTGGACTATGTATGTTGTCTAGCGGGCACTTGGACTATCTAGGTTAGGTAACGGGCACTTGGACTATCTAGGTTACCTACAGAAAACATGGACAATGTAGGTTACCTAGCAGGCACTTGGACTATCTAGGTCACCCAATGGGCACTTTGTCTGTCTAGGTTACCTAGCGGGCCCTTCGACTATGTAGGTTACCTAGCGGGCACTTGGACTATCTACGTTAACGAACGGGCACTTGGACTATGTAGGTAACCTAGCGGGCACTTGGACTGTCTAGGTTACCTAGTGGGCACTTTGACTATCTAGGTTAACTAGCAGACCTTGGACTATGTAGGTTAACTAACGGGCCCTTGGACTATGCAGGTTCCCTAGCGGGCACTTGGACTGTCTAGGTTAACTAGGGGGCAATAGGACTGTCTAGGTTACCTAGTGGGCACTTGGACTATGTACGTTCCCTAGTGGGCACTTGGGCTATCTACGTTACCTAGCGGGCGCTTGGACAATATAGGTTAACGAACGGGCACTTGGACTATGTAGTTTACCTAGCAGGCACTTGGACTATTTAGGTTAACTAACGGGCACTTGGACTATCTAGGTTACCTCCGGGCACTTGGACTATGTACGTTCCCTAGAGGGCACTTGGGCTATCTACGTTACCTAGCGGGCACTTGGACTATGAAGGTTAACGAGCGGGCACTTAGACTATGTAGGTAACCTAGTGGTCACTTGGACTGTCTAGGTTACCTAGCGGGTACTTGGACTATGTAGGTTAACTAGCGGGCACTTGGACTATCTAGGTTAACTAGCGGGCCCTTGGTCTATGTAGGTTAACTAGCAGGCCTTTACACTATGTAAGTTAACTAGAGGGCACTTTGATGATCCTGGTTAACTAGCGGGCACTTGGACTATCTAGGTTATCTAGCGGACACTTGGACTATCTAGGTTAACTAGAGCGCTCTTGGACTATGTAGGTTCCCTAGCGGGCATTTAGACTATATAGGTTACCTAGCTGGCACTTGGACTATGTAGGTTACCTAGCGGGCACTGGACTATCTAGGTTGACTAGCGGGCACTTGGATTATCTAGGTTAACTAACGGGCACTTGGACTATGTATATTCCAGAGCGGGCAATTGGACTATGTAGGTTCCCTAGCGGGCACTTGGAATATCTAGGTTCCCTAAAAGGCACTTGGACTATCTAGGTTACCTAGCAGGCACTTGGACTACGTAGGTTAACTAGCGGGCACTTGCACTCTCTAGGTTACCTAGCGGGCACTTGGACTATGTACCTTCCCTAGCGGGGACTTGGACTATCTATGTTAACTAGCGGGCACTTGGACTATGTAGGTTACCTAGCAGACACTTGCACTATGTAGGTTACCTAGTGGGCACTTGGACTATATAGGTTCTCTAGTGGTCACTTGGTCTATCAAGGTTAACGAACGGGCACTTGGACTATGCAGGTAACCTAACGGGCACTTGGACTGTCTAGGTTACATAGCGGGCACTTGGACTTCTAGGTTAACCAATGGGCACTTGGACTATGTATGTTGCCTAGCGGGCACTTGGACTATCTAGGTTACCTAACGGGCACTTTGTCTGTCTAGGTTACCTAGCGGGCCCTTGGACTATGTAGGTTAACTACCGGGCACTTGGACTATTTAGGTTAACGAAAGGCACTTGGAATATGTAGGTAACCTAGCGGGCACTTGAACTGTCTAGGTTACCAAGCGGGCACTTTGACTATCTAGGTTAACTAGCAGACCTTGGACTATGTAGGTTAACTAGCGGGCCCTTGGAATATGTAGGTTAACTAGCGGGCACTTGGACTATCTAGGTTTCCTAGCAGGTACTTGGACTATGTACATACCCTAGTGGGCACTTGGACTATCTAGGTTAACTAACGGGCACTAGGACTATCTAGGTTAACTAGCGGGCACTTGGACTATCTAGGTTACCTAGAATGCACTCGGATTATGAAGGATCACTAGCGGGCACTTGGACTATCTATGTTAACTAACGGGCACTTGGACTATGTAGGTTAACTAGCAGACACTTGCACTATCTAGGTTAACTAGCGGGCCCTTGCACTATGTATGTTAACTAGCGGACCCATGGATTATGTAGGTTTACTAGCAGGCACTTGGACTATCTAGGTCAACTAGCGTGCCCTTGGACTATCAGGATTAGCTAATGGGCACTTGGACTATGTAGGTTCCTTAGCGGTCACATGGACTATGTAGGCTCCCTAGAAGGCACTTGGACTATGTAGGTTAACTAGCGGGCACTAGGACTATCCAGGTTACCAGGCGGCACTTAGACTATGTAGGTTACCCAATGGGCACTTGGACTATCTAGGTTAAGGAACGGACACTTGGACTATGTAGGTTAGCTATCAGCCACTTGGACTATCTAGGTTACCTAGCAGTCACTTGGACTATGTAGGTTACCTAGCGGGAACTTGGAAGATTTAGGTTAACTAGCGGACACTTAGACTATCTAGGTTAACTAGCGGGCCCTTGGACTATCTAGGTTTACTAGCGGGCACTTGGACTATCTAGGTAAACTAGCGGGCACTTG
Source organism: Tenrec ecaudatus (assembly GCF_050624435.1). Taxonomy (NCBI): domain Eukaryota; kingdom Metazoa; phylum Chordata; class Mammalia; order Afrosoricida; family Tenrecidae; genus Tenrec; species Tenrec ecaudatus. The sequence continues at coordinate 47,222 of NW_027459559.1, read as the reverse complement.
GACTATGTAGTTTCCCTAGCGGGCATTTGGATTATTTAGGTTACCTAGTGGGCACTTGGACTACGTAGGTTACCTAGCGGGCACTAGGACTACGTAGGTTAACTAGAAGGCACTTGGACTATCAAGGTTACCTAGCGGGCCCTTGGACTATGTAGGATACCAGCGGGAACTTGGACGATCTAGGTTAACGAACGTGCACTTGAACTATGTAGGTAACCCAGCGGGCACTTGGACTGTCTAGTTTACCTAGCTGGCCCTTGGACTATCTAGGTCAACGAACGGGCACTTGGACAATATAGGTTAAGTAGCGGACACTTCGACTCTCTAGGTTAGCTAACGGGCAATTGGACTATCTAGGTTAACTAACGGGCACTTGGACAATGTATGTTGCCTAGCGAGCACTTGGACTATGTAGGTTCCCTAGCGGACACTTGGACTATGTAGCTTCCCTATCGGGTACTTGGACTGTCTAGAATAACTAGTGGGCAATTGGACGGTCTAGGTTACCTAGTGGGCACTTGGACTATGTACGTTCCTTAGCGGGCACTTGGGCTATCTACGTTACCTAGCGGGCACTTGGACAATGTAGGTTAACTAGCAGGTCCTCGGACTATGTAGGTTAACTAGTGGGCACTTAGACTATCTAGGTTACCTAGCGGGCACTTGGATTATGTACACATCCTAGCGGGCACTTGGACTATGTAGTTTACCTAGCAGGCACTTGGACTATGTAGGTTAACTAGCGGGCACTTGGACTATCTAGGTTACCTACAGGCACTTGCACTATGTAGGTAACCTAGAGGTCACATGGACTGTCTAGGTTACCTAGCGGGAACTAGGACTATGTAGCTTAACTAGCGGGCACTTTGACTATCTAGGTTAACTAGCGGGCCCTTGGTCTATGTAGGTTAACTAGCAGACCTTTGGACTATGTAAGTTAACTAGAGGGCACTTTGATGATCCTTTTTAACTAGCTGGCACTTGGACTATCTAGGTTAATTAGCGGGCACTTGGACTATCTAAATTAACTAGCGGACTCTTAGACTATATAGGTTCCCTAGCGGGCATTTGGACTATATAGGTTACCTAGCGGGCACTTGGACTATGTAGGTTACCTATCGGGCACTAGACTATCTAGGTTAACTAGCGGGCACTTGGATTATCTAGGTTAACTAAGGGGCACTTGGACTATGTATGTTCCAGAGCGGGCAATTGGACTATGTAGTTCCCCTAGCGGGCACTTGGACTATCTAGGTTCCCGAAAGGGCACTTGGACTATCTAGGTTACCGAAAGGGCACTTGGACTATCTAGGTTACCTAGAGGGCACTTGGACTATGTAGGTTAACTAGCGGAAAATTGGACGATCTAGGTTAACTAGCGGACACTTGCACTATGTAGGTTACGTAGCGGGCACTTGGACTATCTAGGTTAACTAGCGGACACATTGACTATGTAAGTTAACTAGCGGACACTTGCACGATGTATGGTACCTAGCGGGCACTTGGACTATGTAGGTTAACTAGCAGGCCCTTGGACTATCTAGGTTACCTAGCAGGCACTTGGACAATGTAGGTTAACTAGCGGGCACTTGCACTCTCTAGGTTACCTAGCGGTCACTTGGAGTATGTACCTTCCCTAGCGGGCACATGGACTATCTATGTTAACTAGCGGGCACTTGGACTATGTAGGTTACCTAGCGGGCACTTGGACAATCTAGGTTAACTAACGGGCACGTGGACTATCAAAGTTAACAAGCGAGCCCTTGAACTATGTAGGCTAACTAGCGGGCCCTTGGACTATCTAGGTTACCTAGATAGCACTTGGACTATATAGGTCCCCTAGCGGGCACTTGGACTATGTAGGTTAACGAACGGGCACTTGGACTATGCAAGTAACCTAGCGGGCACTTGGATTGTCTAGGTTACATAGCGGGCACTTGGACTTTTAGGTTAACGAACGGGCACTTAGACTATGTATGTTTCCTAGCGGGCACTTGGACTATGTAGGTTACGTAACGGGCACTTGGACTATCTAGGTTACCTAGCGGGAACATGGACAATATATGTTACCTAGCAGGCACTTGGACTATCTAGGTTACCTAACGGGCATTTTGTCTATCTAGGTTACCTAGCGGGCCCTTGGACTATGTAGGTTACCTAGCGGGCACTTGGACTATCTAGGTTAACGAACGGGCACTTGGACTATGTAGGTAACCTAGCGGGCACTTGGACTGTCTAGGTTACCTAGCGGGCACTTTGACTATCTAGGTTAACTAGCAGACCTTGGACTATGTAGGTTAACTAGCGGGCACTTGGACTATCTAGGTTTCCTAGCAGGCACTTGGCCTATGTACATACCCTAGCTCGCTATAGGACTATCTAGGTTACCTAGCGGGCACTTGGACTATGTACGTCCCCTACTGGGTACTTGGACTATCTAGGTTAACTAACGGGCACTAGGACTATCTAGGTTAACTAGTGGGCACTTGGACTATCTACGTTACCTAGAAGGCACTTAGATTATGAAGGATCCCTAAAGGGCACTTGGACTATCTAGGTTACCGAACGGGCACTTGGACTATCTAGGTGACCTAGCAGACACTTGGACTATGTAGGTTAACTAGCGGAAAATTGGACGATCTAGATTAACTAGCGGACACTTGCACTATGTAGGTTGCCTAGCGGGCACTTGGACTATCTAGGTTAACTAGCGGGCACTTGGACTATGTAATTTCCCTAGCGGGCATTTGGACTATTTAGGTTACCAAGTGGGAACTTGGACTATGTATGTTACCTAGCGGGCACTTGGACTATCTAGGTTACCTAGCGGGCACTTTGACTATCTAGGTTAACTAACGGGCACTTGGACTATGTAGGTTCCCTAGCGGGCACTTGGATTATGTTGGTTAACTAGCGGGCACTTGGACTGTCTAGGTTACCTAGCGGGCACTTGGTATATAGGTTAACTAGCGGGCACTTGGACTATGTAGGTTAACTAGTGGACACCTGCACGATCTAGGTTAACTAGCGGGCCCATGGATTATGGAGGTTAACTAGCGGGACCTTGGACTATCTAGGTTACCTAGCGGGCACTAGGACTATGTAGGTTACCTAGTGGGCACTTGGACTATCTAGGTTACCTAACGGGCACTTTGAATATCTAGGTTACATAGCGGGCACTTGGACTATGTAAGTTAACTAGTGAGCACTTGGACTCTAGGTTACCTAGCAGGCACTTGGACTATTTAGGTTACCTAGCGGGCCCTTGGACTATGTAGGTTTCCTAGCGGGTACTTGGACTATCTAGGTTAACGAACGGGCACTTGGACTATATAGGTAACCTAGCAGGCACTAGGACAGTCTAGGTTACCTAGCGGGCACTTGGACTATCTAGGTTAACGAACGGGCACTTGGACTATGTAGGTTCCCTAGCGGGCATTTGGACTATATACATAACCTAGCGGGCACTTAGACTTTGTAGGTTACCTAGCGGGCACTTGGACTATCTAGGTTACCTAGCTGGCACTTGAACTATCTACGTTGCCTAGCATGTTCTTGGAGTATGTTGGTTACCTAGCGGGCTATTGGACTATCTAGGTTACCTAGCGGGCACTTGGACTATCTAGGTTAACTAACGGGCACTTGGACTATGTAGGTTCCCTAGCGGGCCCTTGGACTATGTAAGTTCCCTAGCGGGCACTTGGACTATGTGGGTTAACTAGAGGGCATTTGGACTATGTAAGTTACCTAGCGGGCACTTGGACTACGTAGGTTCCCTATCGGGCACTTGGAGAATGTAGGTTAACTACAGGGCACTAGGACTATGTAGGTTACCTAGCGGGCCCTTGGACTAGCTAGGTTACCTAGCGTGCATTTGGATTATGTAGGCTCCCTAGCGGGCATTTGGACTATATAGATTCCGTAGCGGGCAATTAGACTTTGTAGGTTACCTAGCGGGCACTTGGACTATCTAGGTTACCCAGCTGGCACTTGAACTATCTACGTTACCTAGCGGGTACTTGGAGTATGTAGGTTACCTACCGGGCTGTTGGACTATCTTGGTTACCTAGTGGGCACTTGGACTATCTAGGTTAACTAACGGGCACTTGGACTATGTAGGTTCCCTAGCGACCCTTGGTCTATGTAAGTTCCTTAGCGGGAACTTGGACTATGTGGGTTCCCTAGTGGGCATTTGGACTATCTAGGTTACCTAACGGGAACATGGACTATGTAGGTTAACTAGCAGGCCTTTGGACTATGTAAGTTAACTAGAGGGCACTTTGATGATCCTGGTTAACTAGCGGGCACTTGGACTATGTAGGTTAACTAGCGGGCCCTTGGTCTATGTAGGTTAACTAGCAGGCCTTTGGACTATGTAAGTTAACTAGAGGGCACTTTGATGATCCTGGTTAACTAGCGGGCACTTGGACTATGTAGGTTAACTAGCGGGCGCTTGGACTATGTAGGTTCCCTAGCGGGCATTTGGACTATATAGGTTACCTAGCGGGCACTTGGACTATGTAGGTTACCTAGCTGGCACTTGGACTATCTGGGTTAACTAGCAGGCACTTGAATTATCTAGGTTAACTAACGGACACTTGGACTATGTATGTTCCTGAGCGGGCAATTGGACTATGTAGGTTCCCTAGCGGCCACTTGGACTATCTGGGTTCCCTAAAGGGCACTTGGACTAACTAGGTTACCTAGCGGGCACTTGGACTATGTAGGTTAACTAGCGGGCACTTTGACTATGTAGGTTAACTAGCGGACACTTGCACTATGTAGGTTACCTAGCGGGCACTTGGACTATGTAGGTTAACTAGCAGGCCCTTGGATTATATAGGTTACCTAGCAGGCACTTGGACTATGTAGCTTAACTAGCGGGCACTTGCACTCTCTAGGTTACCTAGCGGGCACTTGGACTATGTACCTTACCTAGCGGGCACTTGGACTATCTACGTTAACTAGCGGGCACTTTGACTATGTAGGTTACCTAGCAGACACTTGCACTAGGTAGGTTACCTAGCGGGCACTAGGACTATGTAGGTTAACTAGAGGACACTTGGACGATCTAGGTTAACTAGTGGGCACTTGTCGGTCTAGGTTTATTAACGGGCACTTGGAGTATCAAAGTTAACAAGCGAGCCCTTGGCCTATGTAGGTTAACTAGCGGGCCCTTGGACTATCTAGGTTACCTAGATAGCACTTGGAGTATATAGGTTCCCTAGCGGGCACTTGGACTATCTAGGTTAATGAACGGGCACTTGGACTGTCTAGGTTACATAGCGGGCTCTTGGACTTCTAGGTTAACGAACGGGCACTTGGACTGTGTATGTTGCCTAGGGTGCACTTGGACTATCTAGGTTAGGTAACAGGCACTTGGACTATCTTGGTTACCTAACGGGAACTTTCACTATCTAGGTTACCTAGCGGGCACTTGGACTATGTAGGTTACCTAGCGGGCACTTGGACTGTCTAGGTTACCTAGGGGGCACTTGGATTATCTAGGTTAACGAACGGGCACTTGGACTATGTAGGTTACCTAGCCGCCACTTGGACTTTCTAGGTTAGCTAACAGGCACTTGGACTATCTAGGTTCCCTAGCGGGCACTGGTACTATCTAGGTTACCTAGCTGGCACTTGGACTATGTAGGTCAACTAGCGGGCCCTTGGACTATCTAGGTTAGCTAACGGGCACTTGGACTATGTATGTTCCAGAGCGGGCACTTGGATTATGTAGGCTGCCTAGCGGGCATTTAGACTATGTAGGTTTCCTTGCGGGCATTTGGACTATGTAGGTTACCTAGCGGGCACTTGGACTATGTAGGTTCCCTAACGGGCACTTGGACTATGTAGGTTCCATAGCGGTCACGTGGAATATGTAGGCTCCCTAGAAGGCACTTGGACTATGTAGGTTAACTAGCGGGCACTTGAACTATCCAGGTTACCAAGCGGGCACTTGGACTATATAGGTTACCCAATGGGCACTTGGACTATCTAGGTTAACGAACGGACACTTGGACTCTGTAGGTTAGCTATCAGGCACTTGGACTATCTAGGTTACCTAGCAGTCACATGGACTATGTAGGTTACCTAGCGGACACTTGGACAATTTAGGTTAACTAGCCGGCACTTGGACTATCTAGGTTAACGAACGTGCACTTGGACTATGTAGGTAACCTAGCGGGCACTTGGACTGTCTAGTTTACCTAGCGGGCACTTGGACTATCTAGGTTAACGAACGGGCACTTGGAATATGTTGGTTAACTAGCGGACACTTCGACTATCTAGGTTAGCTAACGGGCAATTGGACAATCTAGGTAACCTAGTGGGCACTTGGACTATGTAGGTTCTCTAGAGGGCACTTGGACTATTTAGGTTACCTAGCAGGCACATTGACTATCTAGGTTAACTAGCGGGCACTTGGACTATGTAGGTTGCCTAGCGAGCACTTGGACTATGTAGGTTCCCTAGCGGGCAATTGGACTATGTAAGTTAACTAGCGGGCACTTGAACTATCCAGGTTACCAAGCGGGCAATTGGACTATGTAGGTTACCCAATGGGCACTTGGACTATCTAGGTTAACGAACGGACACTTGGACAATTTAGGTTAACTAGCCGGCACTTGGACTATCTAGGTTAACGAACGTGCACTTGGACTATGTAGGTAACTTAGCGGGCACTTGGACTGTTTAGGTTACCTAGCGGGCACTTGGACTATCTAGGTTAACGAACGGGCACTTGGAATATGTTGGTTAACTAGCGGACACTTCGACTATCTAGGTTAGCTAACGGGCAATTGGACAATCTAGGTAACCTAGCGGGCACTTGGACTATGTAGGTTCTCTAGCGGGCACTTGGACTATTTAGGTTACCTAGCAGGCACTTTGACTATCTAGGTTAACTAACGGGCACTTGGACTATGTAGGTTGCCTAGCGAGCACTTGGACTATGTAGGTTGCCTAGCAGGCAATTGGACTATGTAGGTTAACTAGCGGGCACTTGACTATCCAGGTTATCAGGCGGGCACTTGGATTATGTAGGTTACCCAATGGGCACTTGGACTATCTAGGTTAACGAACGGGCACTTGGACTATGTAGGTTCCCTAGCGGGCATTTGGACTATATAGATAACCTAGCGGGCACTTAGACTTTGTAGGTTACCTAGCGGGCACTTGGACTATCTAGGTTACCTAGCTGGCACTTGAACTATCTACGTTGCCTAGCATGTTCTTGGAGTATGTTGGTTACCTAGCGGGCTATTGGACTATCTAGGTTACCTAGCGGGCACTTGGACTATCTAGGTTAACTAACGGGCACTTGGACTATGTAGGTTCCCTAGCGGGCCCTTGGACTATGTAAGTTCCCTAGCGGGCACTTGGACTATGTGGGTTAACTAGAGGGCATTTGGACTATGTAAGTTACCTAGCGGGCACTTGGACTACGTAGGTTCCCTATCGGGCACTTGGAGAATGTAGGTTAACTACAGGGCACTAGGACTATGTAGGTTACCTAGCGGGCCCTTGGACTAGCTAGGTTACCTAGCGTGCATTTGGATTATGTAGGCTCCCTAGCGGGCATTTGGACTATATAGATTCCGTAGCGGGCAATTAGACTTTGTAGGTTACCTAGCGGGCACTTGGACTATCTAGGTTACCCAGCTGGCACTTGAACTATCTACGTTACCTAGCGGGTACTTGGAGTATGTAGGTTACCTACCGGGCTGTTGGACTATCTTGGTTACCTAGTGGGCACTTGGACTATCTAGGTTAACTAACGGGCACTTGGACTATGTAGGTTCCCTAGCGACCCTTGGACTATGTAAGTTCCTTAGCGGGAACTTGGACTATGTGGGTTCCCTAGTGGGCATTTGGACTATCTAGGTTACCTAACCGGAACATGGACTATGTAGGTTAACTAGCAGGCCTTTGGACTATGTAAGTTAACTAGAGGGCACTTTGATGATCCTGGTTAACTAGCGGGCACTTGGACTATGTAGGTTAACTAGCGGGCCCTTGGTCTATGTAGGTTAACTAGCAGGCCTTTGGACTATGTAAGTTAACTAGAGGGCACTTTGATGATCCTGGTTAACTAGCGGGCACTTGGACTATGTAGGTTAACTAGCGGGCGCTTGGACTATGTAGGTTCCCTAGCGGGCATTTGGACTATATAGGTTACCTAGCGGGCACTTGGACTATGTAGGTTACCTAGCTGGCACTTGGACTATCTGGGTTAACTAGCAGGCACTTGAATTATCTAGGTTAACTAACGGACACTTAGACTATGTATGTTCCTGAGCGGGCAATTGGACTATGTAGGTTCCCTAGCGGCCACTTGGACTATCTGGGTTCCCTAAAGGGCACTTGGACTAACTAGGTTACCTAGCGGGCACTTGGACTATGTAGGTTAACTAGCGGGCACTTTGACTATGTAGGTTAACTAGCGGACACTTGCACTATGTAGGTTACCTAGCGGGCACTTGGACTATGTAGGTTAACTAGCAGGCCCTTGGATTATATAGGTTACCTAGCAGGCACTTGGACTATGTAGCTTAACTAGCGGGCACTTGCACTCTCTAGGTTACCTAGCGGGCACTTGGACTATGTACCTTACCTAGCGGGCACTTGGACTATCTACGTTAACTAGCGGGCACTTTGACTATGTAGGTTACCTAGCAGACACTTGCACTAGGTAGGTTACCTAGCGGGCACTAGGACTATGTAGGTTAACTAGAGGACACTTGGACGATCTAGGTTAACTAGTGGGCACTTGTCGGTCTAGGTTTATTAATGGGCACTTGGAGTATCAAAGTTAACAAGCGAGCCCTTGGCCTATGTAGGTTAACTAGCGGGCCCTTGGACTATCTAGGTTACCTAGATAGCACTTGGAGTATATAGGTTCCCTAGCGGGCACTTGGACTATCTAGGTTAATGAACGGGCACTTGGACTGTCTAGGTTACATAGCGGGCTCTTGGACTTCTAGGTTAACGAACGGGCACTTGGACTGTGTATGTTGCCTAGGGGGCACTTGGACTATCTAGGTTAGGTAACAGGCACTTGGACTATCTTGGTTACCTAACGGGAACTTTCACTATCTAGGTTACCTAGCGGGCACTTGGACTATGTAGGTTACCTAGCGGGCACTTGGACTGTCTGGGTTACCTAGGGGGCACTTGGATTATCTAGGTTAACGAACGGGCACTTGGACTATGTAGGTTACCTAGCCGCCACTTGGACTTTCTAGGTTAGCTAACAGGCACTTGGATAATCTAGGATCCCTAGCGGGCACTGGTACTATCTAGGTTACCTAGCTGGTACTTGGACTATGTAGGTCAACTAGCGGGCCCTTGGACTATCTAGGTTAGCTAACGGGCACTTGGACTATGTATGTTCCAGAGCGGGCACTTGGATTATGTAGGCTGCCTAGCGGGCATTTAGACTATGTAGGTTTCCTTGCGGGCATTTGGACTATGTAGGTTACCTAGCGGGCACTTGGACTATGTAGGTTCCCTAACGGGCACTTGGACTATGTAGGTTCCATAGCGGTCACGTGGAATATGTAGGCTCCCTAGAAGGCACTTGGACTATGTAGGTTAACTAGCGGGCACTTGAACTATCCAGGTTACCAAGCGGGCACTTGGACTATATAGGTTACCCAATGGGCACTTGGACTATCTAGGTTAACGAACGGACACTTGGACTCTGTAGGTTAGCTATCAGGCACTTGGACTATCTAGGTTACCTAGCAGTCACATGGACTATGTAGGTTACCTAGCGGACACTTGGACAATTTAGGTTAACTAGCCGGCACTTGGACTATCTAGGTTAACGAACGTGCACTTGGACTATGTAGGTAACCTAGCGGGCACTTGGACTGTCTAGTTTACCTAGCGGGCACTTGGACTATCTAGGTTAACGAACGGGCACTTGTAATATGTTGGTTAACTAGCGGACACTTCGACTATCTAGGTTAGCTAATGGGCAATTGGACAATCTAGGTAACCTAGTGGGCACTTGGACTATGTAGGTTCTCTAGAGGGCACTTGGACTATTTAGGTTACCTAGCAGGCACATTGACTATCTAGGTTAACTAGCGGGCACTTGGACTATGTAGGTTGCCTAGCGAGCACTTGGACTATGTAGGTTCCCTAGCGGGCAATTGGACTATGTAAGTTAACTAGCGGGCACTTGAACTATCCAGGTTACCAAGCGGGCAATTGGACTATGTAGGTTACCCAATGGGCACTTGGACTATCTAGGTTAACGAACGGACACTTGGACAATTTAGGTTAACTAGCCGGCACTTGGACTATCTAGGTTAACGAACGTGCACTTGGACTATGTAGGTAACTTAGCGGGCACTTGGACTGTTTAGGTTACCTAGCGGGCACTTGGACTATCTAGGTTAACGAACGGGCACTTGGAATATGTTGGTTAACTAGCGGACACTTCGACTATCTAGGTTAGCTAACGGGCAATTGGACAATCTAGGTAACCTAGCGGGCACTTGGACTATGTAGGTTCTCTAGCGGGCACTTGGACTATTTAGGTTACCTAGCAGGCACTTTGACTATCTAGGTTAACTAACGGGCACTTGGACTATGTAGGTTGCCTAGCGAGCACTTGGACTATGTAGGTTCCCTAGCAGGCAATTGGACTATGTAGGTTAACTAGCGGGCACTTGACTATCCAGGTTATCAGGCGGGCACTTGGATTATGTAGGTTACCCAATGGGCACTTGGACTATCTAGGTTAACGAACGGACACTTGGACTATGTAGGTTAGCTAACAGGCACTTGGACTATCTAGGTTACCTAGCAGTCACTTGGACTATGTAGGTTACCTAGCGGATATTTGGAAGATTTTGGTTAACTAGCGGGCACTTGGACTATCTAGGTTAACTAGCGGGCCCTTGGACTATCTAGGTTTACTAGCGGGCACTTGGACAATCTAGGTTACCTAGCAGTCACTTGGACTAGTTAGGTTACCTAGCGGGCAATTGGTCTATCCAGGTTATCAGGCGGGCACTTGGATTATGTAGGTTACCCAATGGGCACTTGGACTATCTGGTTAACGAACGGACACTTGGACTATGTAGGTTAGCTATCAGGCAGTTGGACTATCTAAGTTACCGAGCAGTCACTTGGACTATGTAGGTTACCTAGAGGACACTTGGAAGATTTAGGTTAACTAGCGGGCACTTGGACTATCTAGGTTAACTAGCGGGCCCTTGGACTATCTAGGCTTACTAGCGGGCACTTGGACTATCTAGGTTAACTAGCGGGCACTTGGATTATGTAGGTTACCTAGCGGGCACTTGGACTACGTAGGTTAACTAGAAGGCACTTGGACTATCAAGGTTACCTAGCGGGCCCTTGGACTATGTAGGTTACCAGCGGGCACTTGGACTATCTAGGTTAACGAACATGCACTTGGACTATGTAAGTAACCTAGCGGGCACTTGGACTGTCTAGGTTACCTAGCGGGCACTTGGACTATCTAGGTTGACGAACGGGCACTTGGACTATGTAGGTTAACTAGCGGACACTTCTACTATCTAGGTTACCTAACGGGCAATTGGACTATCTAGGTTACCTAGCGGGCACTTGGACTATGGAGGTTCCCTAGCGGGCACTTGGACTATTTAGGTTACCTAGCAGGCACTTTGACTATCTAGGTTAACTAACGGGCACTTGGACTATGTAGGTTGCCTAGCGAGCACTTGGACTATGTAGGTTGCCTAGCGGGCAATTGGACTATGTAAGTTCCCTATCGGGTACTTGGACTGTCTAGGTTAACTAGTGGGCAATTGGACTGTCTAGGTTACCTAGCGGGAACATGGACTATGTAGGTTAACTAGCGGGCACTTGGACTATCTAGGTTAACTAGCGGGCCCTTGGTCTATGTAGGTTAACTAGCAGGCCTTTGGACTATGTAAGTTAACTAGAGGGCACTTTGATGATCCTGATTAACTAGCGGGCACTTGGACTATCTAGGTTAACTAGCGGGCGCTTGGACAATGTAGGTTCCCTAGCGGGCATTTGGAATATATAGGTTACCTAGCGGGCACTTGGACTATGTAGGTTACCTAGCTGGCACTTGGACTATCTAGGTTAACTAGCGGGCACTTGGATTATGTAGGTTACCTAGCGGGACTTGGACTACGTAGGTTAACTAGAAGTCACTTGGTTTATCAAGGTTACCTAGCGGGCCCTTGGACTATGTAGGTTACCAGCGGGCACTTGGACATCTAGGTAACGAACGGGCATTTGGACTGTGTATGTTGCCTAGGGGGCACTTGGACTATCTAGGTTAGGTAACAGGCACTTGGACTATCTAGGTTACCTAGCGGGAACTTGGACAATGTAGGTTACCTAGCAGGCACTTGGACTATCTTGGTTACCTAACGGGAACTTTCACTATCTAGGTTACCTAGCGGGCACTTGGACTATGTAGGTTACCTAGCGGGCACTTGGACTGTCTAGGTTACCTAGGGGGCACTTGGATTATCTAGGTTAACGAACGGGCACTTGGACTATGTAGGTTACCTAGCCGCCTCTTGGACTATCTAGGCTAGCTAACAGGCACTTGGACTATCTAGGTTCCCTAGCGGGCACTGGTACTATCTAGGTTACCTAGCTGGCACTTGGACTATGTAGGTCAACTAGCGGGCCCTTGGACTATCTAGGTTAGCTAACGGGCACTTGGACTATGTATGTTCCAGAGCGGGCACTTGGATTATGTAGGTTGCCTAGCGGGCATTTAGACTATGTAGGTTTCCTTGCGGGCATTTGGACTATGTAGGTTACCTAGCGGGCACTTGGACTATGTAGGTTCCCTAACGGGCACTTGGACTATGTAGGTTCCATAGCGGTCACGTGGACTATGTAGGCTCCCTAGAAGGCACTTGGACTATGTAGGTTAACTAGCGGGCACTTGAACTATCCAGGTTACCAAGCGGGCACTTGGACTATGTAGGTTACCCAATGGGCACTTGGACTATCTAGGTTAACGAACGGACACTTGGACTATGTAGGTTAGCTATCAGGCATTTGGACTATCTAGGTTACCTAGCAGTCACATGGACAATGTAGGTTACCTAGCGGACACTTGGACAATTTAGGTTAACTAGCCGGCACTTGGACTATCTAGGTTAACGAACGTGCACTTGGATTATGTAGGTAACCTAGCGGGCACTTGGATTGTCTAGGTTACCTAGCGGGCACTTGGACTATCTAGGTTAAAGAACGGGCACTTGGAATATGTTGGTTAACTAGCGGACACTTCGACTATCTAGGTTAGCTAACGGGCAATTGGACAATCTAGGTAACCTAGCGGGCACTTGGACTATGTAGGTTCTCTAGCGGGCACTTGGACTATTTAGGTTACCTAGCAGGCATGTGACTATTTAGGTTAACTAACGGGCACTTGGACTATGTAGGTTCCCTAGCGGGCAATTGGACTATGTAGGTTAACTAGCGGGCACTTGGACTATCCAGGTTATCAGGCGGGCCCTTGGATTATGTAGGTTACCCAATGGGCACTTGGACTATCTAGGTTAACGAACGGACACTTGGACTATGTAGGTTAGCTATCAGGCACTTGGACTATCTAGGTTACCTAGCAGTCACTTGGACTATGTAGGTTACCTAGCGGACACTTGGACAATTTAGGTTAACTAGCGGGCACTTGGACTATCTAGGTTAACTAGCGGGCCCTTGGACTATGTATGTTCCCTAGCGGGCACTTGGACTATCTAGGTTAACTAGCAGGCACTTCGACTATGTAGGTTAACTAGCGGGCACTTTGACTATGTAGGTTAACTAGCGGACACTTGCACTATGTAGGTTACCTAGCGGACACTTGGACTATGTAGGTTAACTAGCAGGCCCTTGGATTATATAGGTTACCTAGCAGGCACTTGGACTATGTAGCTTAACTAGCAGGCACTTGCACTCTCTAGGTTACCTAGCGGGCACTTGGACTATGTACCTTCCCTAGCGGGCACTTGGACTATCTACGTTAACTAGCGGGCACTTGGACTATGTAGGTTACCTAGCAGACACTTGCACTAGGTAGGTTACCTAGCGGGCACTAGGACTATGTAGGTTAACTAGAGGACACTTGGACGATCTAGGTTAACTAGTGGGCACTTGTCGGTCTAGGTTTATTAACGGGCACTTGGAGTATCAAAGTTAACAAGCGAGCCCTTGGACTATGTAGGTTAACTAGCGGGCCCTTGGACTATCTAGGTTACCTAGATAGCACTTGGAGTATATAGGTTCCCTAGCGGGCACTTGGACTATCTAGGTTAATGAACGGGCACTTGGACTGTCTAGGATACATAGCGGGCTCTTGGACTTCTAGGTTAACGAACGGGCACTTGGACTGTGTATGTTGCCTAGGGGGCACTTGGACTATCTAGGTTAGGTAACATGCACTTGGACTTTCTAGGTTACCTAGCGGGAACTTGGACAATGTAGGTTACCTAGCAGGCACTTGGACTATCTTGGTTACCTAACGGGAACTTTCACTATCTAGGTTACCTAGCGGGCACTTGGACTATGTAGGTTACCTAGCGGGCACTTGGACTGTCTAGGTTACCTAGGGGGCACTTGGATTATCTAGGTTAACGAACGGGCACTTGGACTATGTAGGTTACCTAGCCGCCTCTTGGACTATCTAGGCTAGCTAACAGGCCCTTGGACTATCTAGGTTCCCTAGCGGGCACTGGTACTATCTAGGTTACCTAGCTGGCACTTGGACTATGTAGGTCAACTAGCGGGCCCTTGGACTATCTAGGTTAGCTAACGGGCACTTGGACTATGTATGTTCCAGAGCGGGCACTTGGATTATGTAGGTTGCCTAGCGGGCATTTAGACTATGTAGGTTTCCTTGCGGGCATTTGGACTATGTAGGTTACCTAGCGGGCACTTGGACTATGTAGGTTCCCTAACGGGCACTTGGACTATGTAGGTTCCATAGCGGTCACGTGGACTATGTAGGCTCCCTAGAAGGCACTTGGACTATGTAGGTTAACTATCGGGCACTTGAACTATCCAGGTTACCAAGCGGGCACTTGGACTATGTAGGTTACCCAATGGGCACTTGGACTATCTAGGTTAACGAACGGACACTTGGACTATGTAGGTTAGCTATCAGGCATTTTGACTATCTAGGTTACCTAGCAGTCACATGGACAATGTAGGTTACCTAGCGGACACTTGGACAATTTAGGTTAACTAGCCGGCACTTGGACTATCTAGGTTAACGAACGTGCACTTGGATTATGTAGGTAACCTAGCGGGCACTTGGATTGTCTAGGTTACCTAGCGGGCACTTGGACTATCTAGGTTAAAGAACGGGCACTTGGAATATGTTGGTTAACTAGCGGACACTTCGACTATCTAGGTTAGCTAACGGGCAATTGGACAATCTAGGTAACCTAGCGGGCACTTGGACTATGTAGGTTCTCTAGCGGGCACTTGGACTATTTAGGTTACCTAGCAGGCATGTGACTATTTAGGTTAACTAACGGGCACTTGGACTATGTAGGTTCCCTAGCGGGCAATTGGACTATGTAGGTTAACTAGCGGGCACTTGGACTATCCAGGTTATCAGGCGGGCCCTTGGATTATGTAGGTTACCCAATGGGCACTTGGACTATCTAGGTTAACGAACGGACACTTGGACTATGTAGGTTAGCTATCAGGCACTTGGACTATCTAGGTTACCTAGCAGTCACTTGGACTATGTAGGTTACCTAGCGGACACTTGGACAATTTAGGTTAACTAGCGGGCACTTGGACTATCTAGGTTAACTAGCGGGCCCTTGGACTATATATGTTCCCTAGCGGGCACTTGGACTATCTAGGTTAACTAGCAGGCACTTCGACTATGTAGGTTAACTAGCGGGCACTTGGACTATCCAGGTTATCAGGCGGGTACTTGGATTATGTAGGTTACCCAATGGGCACTTGGACTATCTAGGTTAACGAACGGACACTTGGACTATGTAGGTTAGCTATCAGGCACTTGGACTATCTAAGTTACCTAGCAGTCACTTGGACTATGTAGGTTACCTAGAGGACACTTGGAAGATTTAGGTTAACTAGCGGGCACTTGGACTATCCAGGTTAACTAGCGGGCACTTGGACTATCTAGGTTTACTAGCGGGCACTTGGACTATCTAGGTTAACTAGCGTGCACATGGATTATGTAGGTTACCTAGCGGGCACTTGGACTACGTAGGTTAACTAGAAGGCACTTGGACTATCAAGGTTACCTAGCGGGCCCTTGGACTATGTAGGTTACCAGCGGGCACTTGGACAATCTAGGTTTACGAACATGCACTTGGACTATGTAGGTAACCTAGCGGGCACTTGGACTGTCTAGGTTACCTAGCGGGCACTTGGACTATCTAGGTTGACGAACGGGCACTTGGACTATGTAGGTTAACTAGCGGACACTTCTACTATCTAGGTTACCTAACGGGCAATTGGATTATCTAGGTTACCTAGCGGGCACTTGGACTATGGAGGTTCCCTAGCGGGCACTTGGACTATTTAGGTTACCTAGCAGGCACTTTGACTAACTAGATTAACTAATGGGCACTTGGACTATGTAGGTTGCCTAGCGAGCACTTGGACTATGAAGGTTCCCTAGCGGGCAATTGGACTATGTAGGTTCCCTATCGGGTACTTGGACTGTCTAGGTTAACTGGTGGGCAATTGGACTGTCTAGGTTACCTAGCGGGAACATGGACTATGTAGGTTAACTAGCGGGCACTTGGACTATCTAGGTTAACTAGCGGGCCCTTGGTCTATGTAGGTTAACTAGCAGGACTTTGGACTATGTAAGTTAACTAGAGGGCACTTTGATGATCCTGGTTAACTAGCGGGCACTTGGACTATCTAGGTTAACTAGCGGGCGCTTGGACTATGTAGGTACCCTAGCGGGCATTTGGACTATATAGGTTACCTAGCGGGCACTTGGACTATGTAGGTTACCTAGCTGGCACTTGGACTATCTGGGTTAACTAGCGGGCACTTGAATTATCTAGGTTAACTAACGGGCACTTGGAATATGTATTTTCCTGAGCGGGCAATTGGACTATGTAGGATCCCTAGCGGCCACTTGGACTATCTGGGTTCCCTAAAGGGCACTTGGACTATCTAGGTTACCGAAGGGGCACTTGGACTATCTAGGTTACCTAGCGGGCACTTGGACTATGTAGGTTAACTAGCGGACAATTGGACGATCTAGGTTAACTAGCGGACACTTGCACTATGTAGGTTACCGAGTGGGCACTTGGACTATCTAGGTTAACTAGCGGGCACTTTGACTATGTAGGTTAACTAGCGGACACTTGCACTATGTAGGTTACCTAGCGGACACTTGGACTATGTAGGTTAACTAGCAGGCCCTTGGATTATATAGGTTACCTAGCAGGCACTTGGACTATGTAACTTAACTAGCAGGCACTTGCACTCTCTAGGTTACCTAGCGGGCACTTGGACTATGTACCTTCCCTAGCGGGCACTTGGACTATCTACGTTAACTAGCGGGCACTTGGACTATGTAGGTTACCTAGCAGACACTTGCACTAGGTAGGTTACCAAGCGGGCACTAGGACTATGTAGGTTAACTAGAGGACACTTGGACGATCTAGGTTAACTAGTGGGCACTTGTCGGTCTAGGTTTATTAACGGGCACTTGGAGTATCAAAGTTAACAAGCGAGCCCTTGGACTATGTAGGTTAACTAGCGGGCCCTTGGACTATCTAGGTTACCTAGATAGCACTTGGAGTATATAGGTTCCCTAGCGGGCACTTGGACTATCTAGGTTAATGAACGGGCACTTGGACTGTCTAGGTTACATAGCGGGCTCTTGGACTTCTAGGTTAACGAACGGGCACTTGGACTGTGTATGTTGCCTAGGGGGCACTTGGACTATCTAGGTTAGGTAACAGGCACTTGGACTTTCTAGGTTACCTAGCGGGAACTTGGACAATGTAGTTTACCTAGCAGGCACTTGGACTATCTTGGTTACCTAACGGGAACTTTCACTATCTAGGTTACCTAGCGGGCACTTGGACTATGTAGGTTACCTAGCGGGCACTTGGACTGTCTAGGTTACCTAGGGGGCACTTGGATTATCTAGGTTAACGAACGGGCACTTGGACTATGTAGGTTACCTAGCCGCCACTTGGACTATCTAGGTTAGCTAACAGGCACTTGGACTATCTAGGTTCCCTAGCGGGCACTGGTACTATCTAGGTTACCAAGCTGCCACTTGGACTATGTAGGTCAACTAGCGGGCCCTTGGACTATCTAGGTTAGCTAACGGGCACTTGGACTATGTATGTTCCAGAGCGGGCACTTGGACTATCTAGGTTAACTAGCAGGCACTTCGACTATGTAGGTTAACTAGCGGGCACTTGGACTATCCAGGTTATCAGGCGGGTACTTGGATTATGTAGGTTACCCAATGGGCACTTGGACTATCTAGGTTAACGAACGGACACTTGGACTATGTAGGTTAGCTATCAGGCACTTGGACTATCTAAGTTACCTAGCAGTCACTTGGACTATGTAGGTTACCTAGAGGACACTTGGAAGATTTAGGTTAACTAGCGGGCACTTGGACTATCCAGGTTAACTAGCGGGCCCTTGGACTATCTAGGTTTACTAGCGGGCACTTGGACTATCTAGGTTAACTAGCGGGCACTTGGATTATGTAGGTTACCTAGCGGGCACTTGGACTACGTAGGTTAACTAGAAGGCACTTGGACTATCAAGGTTACCTAGCGGGCCCTTGGACTATGTAGGTTACCAGCGGGCACTTGGACAATCTAGGTTTATGAACATGCACTTGGACTATGTAGGTAACCTAGCGGGCACTTGGACTGTCTAGGTTACCTAGCGGGCACTTGGACTATCTAGGTTGACGAACGGGCACTTGGACTATGTAGGTTAACTAGCGGACACTTCTACTATCTAGGTTACCTAACGGGCAATTGGATTATCTAGGTTACCTAGCGGGCACTTGGACTATGGAGGTTCCCTAGCGGGCACTTGGACTATTTAGGTTACCTAGTAACTAGATTAACTAACGGGCACTTGGACTATGTAGGTTGCCTAGCGAGCACTTGGACTATGAAGGTTCCCTAGCGGGCAATTGGACTATGTAGGTTCCCTATCGGGTACTTGGACTGTCTAGGTTAACTGGTGGGCAATTGGACTGTCTAGGTTACCTAGCGGGAACATGGACTATGTACGTTAACTAGCGGGCACTTGGACTATCTAGGTTAACTAGCGGGCCCTTGGTCTATGTAGGTTAACTAGCAGGCCTTTGGACTATGTAAGTTAACTAGAGGGCACTTTGATGATCCTGGTTAACTAGCGGGCACTTGGACTATCTAGGTTAACTAGCGGGCGCTTGGACTATGTAGGTTCCCTAGCGGGCATTTGGACTATATAGGTTACCTAGCGGGCACTTGGACTATGTAGGTTACCTAGCTGGCACTTGGACTATCTGGGTTAACTAGCGGGCACTTGAATTATCTAGGTTAACTAACGGGCACTTGGACTATGTATTTTCCTGAGCGGGCAATTGGACTATGTAGGATCCCTAGCGGCCACTTGGACTATCTGGGTTCCCTAAAGGGCACTTGGACTATCTAGGTTACCGAAGGGGCACTTGGACTATCTAGGTTACCTAGCGGGCACTTGGACTATGTAGGTTAACTAGCGGACAATTGGACGATCTAGGTTAACTAGCGGACACTTGCACTATGTAGGCTACCGAGTGGGCACTTGGACTATCTAGGTTAACTAGCGGGCACTTTGACTATGTAGGTTAACTAGCGGACACTTGCACTATGTAGGTTACCTAGCGGGCACTTGGACTATGTAGGTTAACTAGCAGGCCCTTGGATTATATAGGTTACCTAGCAGGCACTTGGACTATGTAGCTTAACTAGCAGGCACTTGCACTCTCTAGGTTACCTAGCGGGCACTTGGACTATGTACCTTCCCTAGCGGGCACTTGGACTATCTAGGTTAACTAGCGGGCACTTGGACTATGTAGGTTACCTAGCGGACACTTGGACAATTTAGGTTAACTAGCCGGCACTTGGACTATCTAGGTTAACGAACGTGCACTTGGACTTTGTAGGTAACTTAGCGGGCACTTGGACTGTCTAGGTTATCTAGCGGGCACTTGGACTATCTAGGTTAGCTAACGGGCAATTGGACAATCTAGGTAACCTAGCGGGCACTTGGACTATGTAGGTTCTCTAGCGTGCACTTGGACTATTTAGGTTACCTAGCAGGCACTTTGACTATCTAGGTTAACTAACGGGCACTTGGACTATGTAGGTTGCCTAGCGAGCACTTGGACTATGTAGGTTCCCTAGCGGGCAATTGGACTATGTTGGTTAACTAGCGGGCACTTGGACTATCCAGGTTATCAGGCGGGCACATGGATTATGTAGGTTACCCAATGGGCACTTGGACTATCTAGGTTAACGAACGGACACTTGGACTATGTAGGTTAGCTAACAGGCACTTTGACTATCTAGGTTACCTAGCAGTCACTTGGACTATGTAGGTTACCTAGCGGATACTTGGAAGATATAGGTTAACTAGCGGGCACTTGGACTATCTAGGTTACCTAGCAGTCACTTGGACTAGTTAGGTTACCTAGCGGGCAATTGCTCTATCCAGGTTATCAGGCGGGCACTTGGATTATGTAGGTTACCCAATGGGCACTTGGACTATCTGGTTAACGAACAGACACTTGGACTATGTAGGTTAGCTATCAGGCAGTTGGACTATCTAAGTTACCGAGCAGTCACTTGGACTATGTAGATTACCTAGAGGACACTTGGAAGATTTAGGTTAACTAGCGGGCACTTGGACTATCTAGGTTAACTAGCGGGCCCTTGGACTATCTAGGTTTACTAGCGGGCACTTGGACTATCAAGGTTAACTAGCGGGCACTTGGATTATGTAGGTTACCTAGCGGGCACTTGGACTACGTAGGTTAACTAGAAGGCACTTGGACTATCAAGGTTACCTAGCGGGCCCTTGGACTATGTAGGTAACCTAGCGGGCACTTGGACTGTCTAGGTTACCTAGCGGGTACTTGGACTATCTAGGTTGACGAACGGGCACTTGGACTATGTAGGTTAACTAGCGGACACTTCTACTATCTAGGTTACCTAACGGGCAATTGGACTATCTAGGTTACCTAGCGGGCACTTGGACTATGGAGCTTCCCTAGCGGGCACTTGGACTATTTAGGTTACCTAGCAGGCACTTTGACTATCTAGGTTAACTAACGGGCACTTGGACTATGTAGGTTGCCTAGCGAGCACTTGGACTATGTAGGTTCCCTAGCGGGCAATTGGACTATGTAGGTTCCCTATCGGGTACTTGGACTGTCTAGGTTAACTGGTGGGCAATTGGACTGTCTAGGTTACCTAGCGGGAACATGGACTATGTAGGTTAACTAGCGGGCACTTGGACTATCTAGGTTAACTAGCGGGCCCTTGGTCTATGTAGGTTAACTAGCAGGCCTTTGGACTATGTAAGTTAACTAGAGGGCACTTTGATGATCCTGGTTAACTAGCGGGCACTTGGACTATCTAGGTTAACTAGCGGGCGCTTGGACTATGTAGGTTCCCTAGCGGGCATTTGGACTATATAGGTTACCTAGCGGGCACTTGGACTATGTAGGTTACCTAGCTGGCACTTGGACTATCTGGGTTAACTAGCGGGCACTTGAATTATCTAGGTTAACTAACGGGCACTTGGACTATGTATGTTCCTGAGCGGGCAATTGGACTATGTAGGTTCCCTAGCGGCCACTTGGACTATCTGTGTTCCCTAAAGGGCACTTGGACTATCTAGGTTACCTAGCGGGCACTTGGACTATATAGGTTAACTAGCGGACAATTGGACGATCTAGGTTAACTAGCCGACACTTGCACTATGTAGGTTACCGAGTGGGCACTTGGACTATCTAGGTTAACTAGCGGGCACTTTGACTATGTAGGTTAACTAGCGGACACTTGCACTATGTAGGTTACCTAGCGGGCACTTGGACTATGTAGGTTAACTAGCAGGCCCTTGGATTATATAGGTTACCTAGCAGGCACTTGGACTATGTAGCTTAACTAGCGGGCACTTGCACTCTCTAGGTTACCTAGCGGGCACTTGGACTATGTACCTTACCTAGCGGGCACTTGGACTATCTACGTTAACTAGCGGGCACTTGGACTATGTAGGTTACCTAGCAGACACTTGCACTAGGTAGGTTACCTAGCGGGCACTTGGACTATGTAGGTTAACTAGAGGACACTTGGACGATCTAGGTTAACTAGTGGGCACTTGTCGGTCTAGGTTTATTAACGGGCACTTGGAGTATCAAAGTTAGCAAGCGAGCCCTTGGCCTATGTAGGTTAACTAGCGGGCCCTTGGACTATCTAGGTTACCTAGATAGCACTTGGAGTATATAGGTTCCCTAGCGGGCACTTGGACTATCTAGGTTAATGAACGGGCACTTGGACTGTCTAGGTTACATAGCGGGCTCTTGGACTTCTAGGTTAACGAACGGGCACTTGGACTGTGTATGTTGCCTAGGGGGCACTTGGACTATCTAGGTTAGGTAACAGGCACTTGGACTATCTAGGTTACCTAGCGGGAACTTGGACAATGTAGGTTACCTAGCAGGCACTTGGACTATCTTGGTTACCTAACGGGAACTTTCACTATCTAGGTTACCTAGCGGGCACTTGGACTATGTAGGTTATCTAGCGGGCACTTGGACAGTCTAGGTTACCTAGGGGGCACTTGGATTATCTAGGTTAACGAACGGGCACTTGGACTATGTAGGTTACCTAGCCGCCACTTGGACTATCTAGGTTAGCTAACAGGCACTTGGACTATCTAGGTTCCCTAGCGGGCACTGGTACTATCTACGTTACCTAGCTGGCACTTGGACTATGTAGGTCAACTAGAGGGCCCTTGGACTATCTAGGTTAGCTAACGGGCACTTGGACTATGTATGTTCCAGAGCGGGCACTTGGATTATGTAGGTTGACTAGCGGGCATTTAGACTATGTAGGTTTCCTTGCGGGCATTTGGACTATGTAGGTTACCTAGCGGGCACTTGGACTATGTAGGTTCCCTAACGGGCACTTGGACTATGTAGGTTCCATAGCGGTCACGTGGACTATGTAGGCTCCCTAGAAGGCACTTGGACTATGTAGGTTAACTAGCGGGCACTTGAACTATCCAGGTTACCAAGCGGGCACTTGGACTATGTAGGTTACCCAATGGGCACTTGGACTATCTAGGTTAACGAACGGACACTTGGACTATGTAGGTTAGCTATCAGGCACTTGTATATTCTAGGTTACCTAGCAGTCACATGGACTATGTAGGTTACCTAGCGGACACTTGGACAATTTAGGTTAACTAGCCGGCACTTGGACTATCTAGGTTAACGAACGTGCACTTGGACTATGTAGGTAACCTAGCGGGCACTTGGACTGTCTAGGTTACCTAGCGGTCACTTGGACTATCTAGGTTAACGAACGGGCACTTGGAATATGTTGGTTAACTAGCGGACACTTCGACTATCTAGGTTAGCTAACGGGCAATTGGACAATCTAGGTAACCTAGCGGGCACTTGGACTATGTAGGTTCTCTAGCGGGCACTTGGACTATTTAGGTTACCTAGCAGGCACTTTGACTATCTAGGTTAACTAACGGGCACTTGGACTATGTAGGTTGCCTAGCGAGCACATGGACTATGTAGGTTCCCTAGCGGGCACTTGTACTATGTAGGTTCCCTATCGGGTACTTGGACTGTCTAGCTTAACTAGCGGGCAATTGGATTGTCTAGGTTACCTAGTGGGCACTTGGACTATGTATGTTCCCTAGCGGGCACTTGGGCTATCTAGGTTTACTAGCGGGCACTTGGACTATCTAGGTTAACTAGCGGGCACTTGGATTATGTAGGTTACCTAGCGGGCACTTGGACTACGTAGGTTAACTAGAAGGCACTTGGACTATCAAGGTTACCTAGCGGGCCCTTGGACTATGTAGGTTACCAGCGGGCACTTGGACTGTCTAGGTTACCTAGCGGGCACTTGGACTATCTAGGTTGACGAACGGGCACTTGGACTATGTAGGTTAACTAGCGGACACTTCTACTATCTAGGTTACCTAACGGGCAATTGGACTATCTAGGTTACCTAGCGGGCACTTGGACTATGGAGGTTCCCTAGCGGGCACTTGGACTATTTAGGTTACCTAGCAGGCACTTTGACTATCTAGGTTAACTAACGGGCACTTGGACTATGTAGGTTGCCTAGCGAGCACTTGGACTATGTAGGTTCCCTAGCGGGCAATTGGACTATGTAGGTTCCCTATCGGGTACTTGGACTGTCTAGGTTAACTGGTGGGCAATTGGACTGTCTAGGTTACCTAGCGGGAACATGGACTATGTAGGTTAACTAGCGGGCACTTGGACTATCTAGGTTAACTAGCGGGCCCTTGGTCTATGTAGGTTAACTAGCAGGCCTTTGGACTATGTAAGTTAACTAGAGGGCACTTTGATGATCCTGGTTAACTAGCGGGCACTTGGACTATCTAGGTTAACTAGCGGGCGCTTGGACTATGTAGGTTCCCTAGCGGGCATTTGGACTATATAGGTTACCTAGCGGGCACTTGGACTATGTAGGTTACCTAGCTGGCACTTGGACTATCTGGGTTAACTAGCGGGCACTTGAATTATCTAGGTTAACTAACGGGCACTTGGACTATGTATGTTCCTGAGCGGGCAATTGGACTATGTAGGTTCCCTAGCGGCCACTTGGACCATCTGGGTTCCCTAAAGGGCACTTGGACTATCTAGGTTACCTAGCGGGCACTTGGACTATGTAGGTTAACTAGCGGACAATGGGACGATCTAGGTTAACTAGCCGACACTTGCACTATGTAGGTTACCGAGTGGGCACTTGGACTATCTAGGTTAACTAGCGGGCACTTTGACTATGTAGGTTAACTAGCGGACACTTGCACTATGTAGGTTACCTAGCGGGCACTTGGACTATGTAGGTTAACTAGCAGGCCCTTGGATTATATAGGTTACCTAGCAGGCACTTGGACTATGTAGCTTAACTAGCGGGCACTTGCACTCTCTAGGTTACCTAGCGGGCACTTGGACTATGTACCTTCCCTAGCGGGCACTTGGACTATCTACGTTAACTAGCGGGCACTTGGACTATGTAGGTTACCTAGCAGACACTTGCACTAGGTAGGTTACCTAGCGGGCACTTGGACTATGTAGGTTAACTAGAGGACACTTGGACGATCTAGGTTAACTAGTGGGCACTTGTCGGTCTAGGTTTATTAACGGGCACTTGGAGTATCAAAGTTAACAAGCGAGCCCTTGGCCTATGTAGGTTAACTAGCGGGCCCTTGGACTATCTAGGTTACCTAGATAGCACTTGGAGTATATAGGTTCCCTAGCGGGCACTTGGACTATCTAGGTTAATGAACGGGCACTTGGACTGTCTAGGTTACATAGCGGGCTCTTGGACTTCTAGGTTAACGAACGGGCACTTGGACTGTGTATGTTGCCTAGGGGGCACTTGGACTATCTAGGTTAGGTAACAGGCACTTGGACTATCTAGGTTACCTAGCGGGAACTTGGACAATGTAGGTTACCTAGCAGGCACTTGGACTATCTTGGTTACCTAACGGGAACTTTCACTATCTAGGTTACCTAGCGGGCACTTGGACTATGTAGGTTACCTAGCGGGCACTTGGACTGTCTAGGTTACCTAGGGGGCACTTGGATTATCTAGGTTAACGAACGGGCACTTGGACTATGTAGGTTACCTAGCCGCCACTTGGACTATCTAGGTTAGCTAACGGGCACTTGGACTATCTAGGTTCCCTAGCGGGCACTGGTACTATCTAGGTTACCTAGCTGGCACTTGGACTATGTAGGTCAACTAGCGGGCCCTTGGACTATCTAGGTTAGCTAACGGGCACTTGGACTATGTATGTTCCAGAGCGGGCACTTGGATTATGTAGGTTGCCTAGCGGGCATTTAGACTATGTAGGTTTCCTTGCGGGCATTTGGACTATGTAGGTTACCTAGCAGGCACTTGGACTATGTAGGTTCCCTAACGGGCACTTGGACTATGTAGGTTCCATAGCGGTCACGTGGACTATGTAGGCTCCCTAGAAGGCACTTGGACTATGTAGGTTAACTAGCAGGCACTTGAACTATCCAGGTTACCAAGCGGGCCCTTGGACTATCTAGGTTAGCTAACGGGCACTTGGACTATGTATGTTCCAGAGCGGGCACTTGGATCATGTAGGTTGCCTAGCGGGCATTTAGACTATGTAGGTTTCCTTGCGGGCATTTGGACTATGTAGGTTACCTAGCGGGCACTTGGACTATGTAGGTTCCCTAACGGGCACTTGGACTATGTAGGTTCCATAGCGGTCACGTGGACTATGTAGGCTCCCTAGAAGGCACTTGGACTATGTAGGTTAACTAGCGGGCACTTGAACTATCCAGGTTACCAAGCAGGCACTTGGACTATGTAGGTTACCCAATGGGCACTTGGACTATCTAGGTTAACGAACGGACACTTGGACTATGTAGGTTAGCTATCAGGCACTTGTATATTCTAGGTTACCTAGCAGTCACATGGACTATGTAGGTTACCTAGCGGACACTTGGACAATTTAGGTTAACTAGCCGGCACTTGGACTATCTAGGTTAACGAACGTGCACTTGGACTATGTAGGTAACCTAGCGGGCACTTGGACTGTCTAGGTTACCTAGCGGTCACTTGGACTATCTAGGTTAACGAACGGGCACTTGGAATATGTTGGTTAACTAGCGGACACTTCGACTATCTAGGTTAGCTAACGGGCAATTGGACAATCTAGGTAACCTAGCGGGCACTTGGACTATGTAGGTTCTCTAGCGGGCACTTGGACTATTTAGGTTACCTAGCAGGCACTTTGACTATCTAGGTTAACTAACGGGCACTTGGACTATGTAGGTTGCCTAGCGAGCACTTGGACTATGTAGGTTCCCTAGCGGGCACTTGTACTATGTAGGTTCCCTATCGGGGACTTGGACTGTCTAGCTTAACTAGCGGGCAATTGGATTGCCTAGGTTACCTAGTGGGCACTTGGACTATGTATGTTCCCTAGCGGGCACTTGGGCTATCTAGGTTTACTAGCGGGCACTTGGACTATCTAGGTTAACTAGCGGGCACTTGGATTATGTAGGTTACCTAGCGGGCACTTGGACTACGTAGGTTAACTAGAAGGCACTTGGACTATCAAGGTTACCTAGCGGGCCCTTGGACTATGTAGGTTACCAGCGGGCACTTGGACTATCTAGGTTTACGAACATGCACTTGGACTATGTAGGTAACCTAGCGGGCACTTGGACTGTCTAGGTTACCTAGCGGGCACTTGGACTATCTAGGTTGACGAACGGGCACTTGGACTATGTAGGTTAACTATCGGACACTTCTACTATCTAGGTTACCTAACGGGCAATTGGACTATCTAGGTTACCTAGCGGGCACTTGGACTATGGAGGTTCCCTAGCGGGCACTTGGACTATTTAGGTTACCTAGCAGGCACTTTGACTATCTAGGTTAACTAACGGGCACTTGGACTATGTAGGTTGCCTAGCGAGCACTTGGACTATGTAGGTTCCCTAGCGGGCAATTGGACTATGTAGGTTCCCTATCGGGTACTTGGACTGTCTAGGTTAACTGGTGGGCAATTGGACTGTCTAGGTTTCCTAGCAGCCACTTGGACTATGTACATACCCTAGCGCGCACTTGGATTATCTAGGTTACCTAGCGGGCACTTGGACTATGTACGTCCCCTAGTGGGCACTTGGACTATCTAGGTTAACTAACGGGCACGAGGTCTATCTAGGTTAACTAGTGGGCACTTGGATTATGAAGGATCCTTAGCGGCCACTTGGACTATTTAGGTTATCCAGCGGGCACTTGGACTATGTAGGTTAACTAGCGGACACTTGCACGATCTAGGTTAACTAGCGGGCCCTTGCACTATGTAGGTTAACTAGCGGGCCCATGCATTATGTAGGTTTACTAGCAGGCACTTGGACTATCTGGGTTAACTAACGGGCACTTGGACTACGTAGTTTCCCTAGCGGGCATTTGGACTATTTAGGTTACCTAGCGGGCACTTGGACTATCTAGGTTACCTAGCAGGCACTTTGACTATCTAGGTTAACTAACGGGCACTTGGACTATGTAGGTTGCCTAGCGGGCACTTGGACTATGTAGGTTCCCTAGCGGGCACTTGGATTATGTAGGTTCCCTATCGGGCACTTGGATTATGTAGGTTAACTAGCGGGCACTTGGACTGTCTAGGTTACCTAGCGACACTTGGATTATCTAGGTTAACGAATGGGCATTTGGACTATGTAGGTTACCTAGCCGCCACATGGACTATATAGGTTAGCTAGGGGGCACTTGTACTATCTAGGTTACCTAGCTGGCACTTGGACTATGTAAGTCAACTAGCGGGCCCTTGGACTACCTAGGTTAGCTAACGGGAACTTAGATTATGTAGGTTAACTAGGGGGCACTTGGAATATGTACGTTAACTAGCGGACACTTGCACTATGTAGGTTAACTAGCGGGCCCATGGACTATGTAGGTTTACTAGCGGGCCCTTGGACTATCTAGGTTCCCTAAAGGGCACTTGGACTATCTAGGTTACCGAACGGGCACTTGGACTATCTAGGTTACCTAGCGGGCACTTGGACTATGTAGGCTAACTAGGGGGCCCTTGGACGATCTAGGTTACCTAGGGGGTACTTGAACTACATAGGTTAACTAGCGGGCACTTGCTGTATCTAGGTTACCTAGCGGGCACTTGGACTATGTAGGTTCCCTAGCGGGCACTTGGACTATGTAGGTTAACTAGCGGGCACTTGGACTATCCAGGTTATCAGGCGGGCACTTGGATTATGTAGGTTACCCAATGGCACTTGGACTATCTAGGTTAACGAACGGACACTTGGACTCTGTAGGTTAGCTATCAGGCACTTGGACTATCTAGGTTACCTAGCAGTCACTTGGACTATGTAGGTTACCTAGCGGACACTTGGAAGATTTAGGTTAACTAGCGGGCACATGGACTATCTAGGTTAACTAGCGGGCCCTTGGACTATCTAGGTTTACTAGCGGGCACTTGGACTATCTAGGTTAACTAGCGGGCACTTGGACTATGTAGGTTACCTAGCGGGCACTTGGACTACGTAGGTTAACTAGAAGGCACTTGGACTATCAAGGTTACCTAGCGGGCCCTTGGACTATGTAGGTTACCAGCGGGCACTTGGACTATCTAGGTTAACGAAAATGCACTTGGACTATGTAGGTAACCTAGCAGGCACTTGGACTCTCTAGGTTACCTAGGGGGCACTTGGACTATCTAGGTTGACGAACGGGCACTTGGACTATGTAGGTTAACTAGCGGACACTTCGACTATCTAGGTTACCTAACGGGCAATTGGACTATCTAGGTTACCTGGCGGGCACTTGGCCTATGGAGGTTCCCTAGCGGGCACTTGGACTATTTAGGTTACCTAGCAGGCACTTTGACTATCTAGGTTAACTAACGGGCACTTGGACTATGTAGGTTGCCTAGCGAGCACTTGGACTATGTAGGTTCCCTAGCGGGCAATTGGACTATGTAGGTTCCCTATTGGGTACTTGGACTGTCTAGGTTAACTAGTGGGCAATTGGACTATCTAGGTTACCTAGCGGGAACTTGGACTATGTAGGTTAACTAGCGGGCCCTTGGTCTATGTAGGTTAACTAGCAGGCATTTGGACTATGTAAGTTAACTAGAGGGCATTTTGATGATCCTGGTTAACTAGCGGGCACTTGGACTATCTAGGTTAACTAGCGGGAGCTTGGACTATGTAGGTTCCCTAGCGGGCATTTGGACTATATAGGTTACCTAGCGGGCACTTGGACTATGTAGGTTACCTAGCTGGCATTTGGACAATCTGGGTTACCTAGCGGGCACTTGGATTATCTAGGTTAACTAACGGGCACTTGGACTATGTATGTTCCAGAGCGGGCAATTGGACTATGTAGGTTCCCTAGCGGGCACTTGGACTATCTAGGTTCCCTAAAGGGCACTTGGACTATCTAGGTTACCGAAGGGGCAGTTGGACTATCTAGGTTACCTAGCGGGCACTTGAACTATGTAGGTTAACTAGCGGACAATTGGACGATCTAGGTTAACTAGTGGACACTTGCACTATGTAGGTTACCGAGTGGGCACTTGGACTATCTAGGTTAACTAGCGGGCACTTTGACTATGTAGGTTAACTAGCGGACACTTGCACTATGTAGGTTACCTAGCGGGCACTTGGACTATGTAGGTTAACTAGCAGGCCCTTGGACCATCTAGGGTACCTTGCAGGCACTTGGACTATGTAGCTTAACTAGCGGGCACTTGCACTCTCTAGGTTACCTAGCAGGCACTTGGACTATGTACCTTCCCTAGCGGGCACTTGGACTATCTACGTTAACTAGCGGGCACTTGGACTATGTAGGTTACCTAGCAGACACTTGCACTAGGTAGGATACCTAGCGGGCACTTGGACTATGTAGGTTAACTAGATGACACTTGGACGATCTAGGTTAACTAGGGGGCACTTGGACGATCTAGGTTTATTAACGGGCACTTGGAGTATCAAAGTTAACAAGCGAGCCCTTGGACTACGTAGGTTAACTAGCGGGCCCTTGGACTATCTAGGTTACCTAGATAGCACTTGGAGTATATAGGTTCCCTAGCGGGCACTTGGACTATCTAGGTTAATGAACGGGCACTTGGACTGTCTAGGTTACATAGCGGGCTCTTGTACTTCTAAGTTAACGAACGGGCACTTGGACTGTGTATGTTGCCTAGGGGGCACTTGGACTATCTAGGTTAGGTAACAGGCACTTGGACTATCTAGGTTACATAGCGGGAACTTGGACAATGTAGGTTACCTAGCAGGCACATGGACTATCTTGGTTACCTAACGGGAACTTTCACTATCTAGGTTACCTAGCGGGCACTTGGACTATGTAGGTTAAATAACGGGCACTTGGACTATGTAGGGTAACTAGCGGGCACTTGGACTGTCTAGGTTACTTAGGGGGCACTTGGATTATCTAGGTTAACGAACGGGCACTTGGACTATGTAGGTTACCTAGCCGCCACTTGGACTATCTAGGTTAGCTAACAGGCACTTGGACTATCTAGGTTCCCTAGCGGGCACTGGTACTATCTAGGTTACCTAGTTGGCACTTGGACTATGTAGGTCAACTAGCGGGCCCTTGGACTATCTAGGTTAGCTAACGGGCACTTGGACTATGTATGTTCCAGAGCGGGCACTTGGATTATGTAGGTTCCCTGGCGGGCATTTAGACTATGTAGGTTTCCTTGCGGGCATTTGGACTATATAGGTTACCTAGCGGGCACTTGGACTGTATAGTTTCCCTAACGGGCACTTGGACTATGTAGGTTCCATAGCGGTCACGTGGACTATGTAGGCTCCCTAGAAGGCATTTGGACTATGTAGGTTAACTAGGGGGCACTTGGACTATCCAGGTTACCAAGCGGGCACTTGGACTATGTAGGTTACCCAATGGGCACTTGGACTATCTAGGTTAACGAACGGACACTTGGACTATGTAGGTTAGCTATCAGGCACTTGGACTATCTAGGTTACCTAGCAGTCACATGGACTATGTAGGTTACCTAGCGGACACTTGGACGATTTAGGTTAACTAGCCGGAAATTGGACTATCTAGGTTAACGAATGTGCACTTGGACTATGTAGGTAACCTAGCGGGCACTTGGACTGTCTAGGTTACCTAGCGGGCACTTGGACTATCTAGGTTAACGAATGGCACTTGGAATATGTTGGTTAACTAGCGGACACTTTGACTATCTAGGTTAGCTAACAGGAACTTGGACTATCTAGGTTAACTAGCGGGCACTTGGACTATCTAGATTAACTAGCGGGCGCTTGGACTATGGAGGTTCCCTAGCGGGCATTTGGACTATATAGGTTACCTAGCGGGCACTTGGACTACGTAGGTTACCTAGCGGGCACTTGGACTATCTAGGTTAATTAGCGGGCACTTGGATTATCTAGGTTAACTAACGAGCACTTGGACTATGTATGTTCCAGAGCGAACAATTGGACTATGTAGGTTCCCTAGCGGGCACTTGGACTATCTAGTTTCCCTAAAGGGCACTTGGACTATCTAGGTTACCGCAAGGGCACATGGACTATCTAGGTTACCTAGCGGGGACTTGGACTATGTAGGTTAACTAGCGGACAATTGGACGATCTAGGTTTACTAGCGGACACTTGTACTATGTAGGTTACCTAGCGGGCACTTGAACTATCTAGGTTAACTAGCGGGCCGTTGGACTATCTGGGTTACCTAGCAGGCACTTGGACTATGTACCTTCCCTAGCGGGCACTTGGACTATCTATGTTAACTAGCGGGCACATGGACTATGTAGGTTACCTAGCAGACACTTGCACTATATAGGTTACCTAGCGGGCACTTGGACTATGTAGGTTGCCTAGCCGCCACTTGGACTATCTAGGTTAGCTAACAGGCACTTGGACTATCTAGGTTCCCTAGGGGGCACTTGTACTATCTAGGTTGCCTAGCTGGCACTTGGACTATGTAGGTCAACTAGCGGGCCCTTATATTACCTAGGTTAGCTAACGGGCACTTAGATTATGTAGGTTAACTAGGGGGCACTTGGAATATGTAGGTTAACTAGCGGACACTTGCACTATGTAGGTTAACTTGCGGGCCCATGGACTATGTAGGTTTACTAGCGGGCCTTTGGACTATCTAGGTTCCCTAAAGGGCACTTGGGCTATCTAGGTTACCGAACGTGCACTTGGACTATCTAGGTTATCTAGCGGGCACTTGGACTATGTAGGCTAACTATGGGGCCCTTGAACGATCAAGGTTAACTAGCGGGCACTTGCACTATCTAAGTTACCTAGCAGGCACTTGGACTATGTATGTTCCCTTGCGGGCACTTGGACTATCTATGTTAACTAGCGGGCACTTGGAATATGTAGGTTAACTAGCGGACACTTGCACTATGTCGGTTACCTAGCAGGCACTTGGACTATCTAGGTTAACTAGCTGGCACTTGGACTATCTAGGTAAACTAGCGTGCACTTGGACTATGTAGGTCCCTTAGCGGGCACTTGGACTATCTAGGTTGCTTATCGGGCACTTGTACTATGTAGGTTAACTAGCGTGCCCTTGGACTATCTAGGTTACGTAGCGGGCACTTGGTTTATAGGTTAACTAGCGGGCTTTTGGACTATGTAGGTTAACTAGCGGACACTTACACGATCTAGGTTAACTAGCAGGCCCATGGATTATGTAGGTTTACTAGCAGGCACTTGGACTATCTAGGCAAACTAGCGGGCGCTTGGACTATGTAGTTTCCCTAGCGGGCATTTGGACTATCTAGGTTACCTAGCGGGCACTTGGACTATCTAGTTTACCGAACGGGCACTTGGATTATCTAGGTTAACTAACGAGCACTTGGACTATGTATGTTCCAGAGCGAGCAATTGGACTATGTAGGTTCCCTAGCGGGCACTTGGACTATCTAGGTTCCCTAAAGGGCACTTGGACTATCTAGGTTACCGCAAGGGCACTTGGACTATCTAGGTTACCTAGCGGGGACTTGGACTATGTAGGTTAACTAGCGGACAATTGGACGATCTAGGTTAACTAGCGGACACTTGTACTATGTAGGGTACCTAGCGGGCACTTGGACTATCTAGGTTCCCTAAAGGGCACTTGAACTATCTAGGTTACCGCAAGGGCACTTGGACTATCTAGGTTACCTAGCGGGGACTTGGACTATGTAGGTTAACTAGCGGACAATTGGACGATCTAGGTTAACTAGCGGACACTTGTACTATGTAGGTTACCTAGCGGGCAATTGGACTATCTAGGTTAACTAGCGGGCCGTTGGACTATCTGGGTTACCTAGCAGGCACTTGGACTATGTACCTTCCCTCGCGGGCACTTGGACTATCTATTTTAACTAGCGGGCACATGGACTATGTAGGTTACCTAGCAGACACTTGCACTATATAGGTTACCTAGCGGGCACTTGGACTATGTAGGTGAACTAGAGGACACTTGGACGATCTAGGTTAACTAGCGGGCACTTGGACGATCTAGGTTAACTAACTGGCACTTGGACTATCAAAGTTAACAAGCGAGCCCTTGGAGTATGTAGATTAACTAGCGGGCCCTTGGACTATCTAGGTTACCTAGATAGCACTTGGACTATATAGGTTCCCTAGCGAGCACTTGGACTACATAGGTTAACGAATGGGCACATGGACTGTCTAGGTTACATAGCAGGCACTTGGACTTCTTGGTTAATGAACGGGCACTTGGACTATGTATGTTGCCTAGCGGGCACTTGGACTATCTAGGTTAGGTAACGGGCACTTGGACTATGTAGGTAACCTAGCGGGCACTTGGACTGTCTAGGTTACCTAGCGGGCACTTTGACTATCTAGGTTAACTAGCAGACCTTCGACTATGTAGGTTAACTAGCGGGCCCGTGGACTATGTAGGTTAACTAGCGGGCACTTGGACTATCTAGGTTTCCTAGCAGGCACTTGGACTATGTACATACCCTAGCTCGCACTTGGATTATCTAGGTTACCTAGTGGGCACTTGGACTATCTAGGTTAACTAACGGGCACGAGGTCTATCTAGGTTAACTAGCGGGCACTTGGATTATGAAGGATCCCTAGCGGCCACTTGGACTATTTAGGTTAACTAGCGGGCACTTGGACTATGTAGGTTAACTAGCGGACACTGGCACGATCTAGGTTAACTAGCGGGCCCTTGCACTATGTAGGTTAACTAGCGGGCCCATGGATTATGTAGGTTTACTAGCAGGCACTTGGACTATCTGGGTTAACTAACGGGCACTTGGACTACGTAGTTTCCCTAGCGGGCATTTGGACTATTTAGGTTACCAAGCGGGAACTTGGACTATGTAGGTTACCTAGCGGGCACTTGGACTATCTAGGTTACCTGGCAGGCACTTTGACTATCTAGGTTAACTAACGGGCACTTGGACTATGTAGGTTGCCTAGCGGGCACTTGGATTATGTAGGTTCCCTATCGGGCACTTGGATTATGTAGGTTAACTAGCGGGCACTTGGACTGTCTAGGTTACCTAGCAGGCACTTGGATTATCTAGGTTAACGAATGGGCATTTGGACTATGTAGGTTACCTAGCCGCCACTTGGACTATATAGGTTAGCTAGGGGGCACTTGTACTATCTAGGTTACCCAGCTGGCGTTTGGACTATGTAAAACAACTAGCAGGCCCATGGACTACCTAGGTTAGCTAACGGGAACTTAGATTATGTAGGTTAACTAGGGGGCACTTGGAATATGTAGGTTAACTAGCGGACACTTGCACTATGTAGGTTACCTAGCGGGCCCATGGACTATGTAGGTTTACTAGCGGGCCCTTGGACTATCTAGATTCCCTAAAGGGCACTTGGACTATCTAGGATATCGAACGGGCACTTGGATTATCTAGGTTAACTAACGAGCACTTGGACTATGTATGTTCCAGAGCGAGCAATTGGACTATGTAGGTTCCCTAGCGGGCAATTGGACTATCTAGGTTCCCTAAAGGGCACTTGGACTATCTAGGTTACCGCAAGGGCACTTGGACTATCTAGGTTACCTAGCGGGGACTTGGACTATGTAGGTTAACTAGCGGACAATTGGACGATCTAGGTTAACTAGCGGACACTTGTACTATGTAGGTTACCTAGCGGGCACTTGGACTATCTAGGTCCCTAAAGGGCACTTGGACTATCTGGGTTACCGCAAGGGCACTTGGACTATCTAGGTTGCCTAGCGGGGACTTGGACTATGTAGGTTAACTAGCGGACACTTGTACTATGTAGGTTACCTACCGGGCACTTGGACTATCTAGGTTAACTAGCGGGCCGTTGGACTATCTGGGTTACCTAGCAGGCACTTCGACTATGTACCTTCCCTAGCGGGCACTTGGACTATCTATTTTAACTAGCGGGCACATGGACTATATAGGTTACCTAGCAGACACTTGCACTATATAGGTTACCTAGCGGGCACTTGGACTATGTAGGTTAACCAGAGGACACTTGGACGATCTAGGTTAACTAGCGGGCACTTGGACGATCTAGGTTAACTAACTGGCACTTGGACTATCAAAGTTAACAAGCGAGCCCTTGGAGTATGTAGGTTAACTAGCGGGCCCTTGGACTATCTAGGTTACCTAGATAGCACTTGGAATATATAGGTTCCCTAGCGAGCACTTGGACTATCTAGGTTAACGAATGGGCACATGGACTGTCTAGGTTACATAGCAGGCACTTGGACTTCTTGGTTAACGAACGGGCACTTGGACTATGTATGTTGCCTAGCGGGCACTTGGACTATCTAGGTTAGGTAACGGGCACTTGGACTATGTAGGTAACCTAGCGGGCACTTGGACTGTCTAGGTTACCTAGCGGGCACTTTGACTATCTAGGTTAACTAGCAGACCTTCGACTATGTAGGTTAACTAGCGGGCCCGTGGACTATGTAGGTTAACTAGCGGGCACTTGGACTATCTAGGTTTCCTAGCAGGCACTTGGACTATGTACATACCCTAGCTCGCACTTGGATTATCTAGGTTACCTAGTGGGCACTTGGACTATCTAGGTTAACTAACGGGCACGAGGTCTATATAGGTTAACTAGCGGGCACTTGGATTATGAAGGATCCCTAGCGGCCACTTGGACTATTTAGGTTAACTAGCGGGCACTTGGACTATGTAGGTTAACTAGCGGACACTTGCACGATCTAGGTTAACTAGCGGGCCCTTGCACTATGTAGGTTAACTAGCGGGCCCATGGATTATGTAGGTTTACTAGCAGGCACTTGGACTATCTGGGTTAACTAACGGGCACTTGGACTACGTAGTTTCCTTAGCGGGCATTTGGACTATTTAGGTTACCAAGCGGGAACTTGGACTATGTAGGTTACCTGGCAGGCACTTTGACTATCTAGGTTAACTAACGGGCACTTGGACTATGTAGGTTGCTTAGCGGGCACTTGGACTATGTAGGTTCCCTAGCGGGCACTTGGATTATGTAGGTTCCCTATCGGGCATTTGGATTATGTAGCTTAACTAGCGGGCACTTGGACTGTCTAGGTTACCTAGCGGGCACTTGGATTATCTAGGTTAACGAATGGGCATTTGGACTATGTAGGTTACCTAGCCGCCACTTGGACTATATAGGTTAGCTAGGGGCACTTGTACTATCGAGGTTACCTAGCTGGCACTTGGACTATGTAAGTCAACTAGCGGGCCTTTGGACTAGCTAGGTTAGCTAACGGGAACTTAGATTATGTAGGTTAACTAGCAGACACTTGCACTATGTAGGTTAACTAGCGGGCCCATGGACTATGTAGGTTTACTAGCGGGCCCTTGGACTATCTAGATTCCCTAAAGGGCACTTGGACTATCTAGGTTACCGAACGGGTACTTGGACTATCTAGGTTACCTAGCGGGCAGTTGGACAATGTAGGTTCCCAGGCGGGCATTTGGACTATATAGATAACCTAGCGGGCACTTAGACTTTGTAAGTTACCTAGCGGGCACTTGGATTATCTAGGTTACCTAGCTGGCACTTGAACTATCTCCGTTGCCTAGCGGGTTCTTGGAGTATGTAGGTTACCTAGAGGGCTGTTGGACTATCTAGGTTACCTAGCGGGCACTTGGATTATCTAGGTTAACTAACGGGCACTTGGACTATGTAGGTTCCCTAGCGGGCCCTTGGACTATTTAAGTTCCCTAGCGGGCACTTGGACTATGTGGGTTAACTAGAGGGCATTTTGACTGTGTAGGTTACCTAGCGGGCACTTGGACTATGTAGGTTCCTTATCGGGCACTTGGAAAATGTAGGTTAACTAGGGGGCACTAGGACTATGTGGGTTACCTAGCTGGCCCTTGGACTATCTAGGTTACCTAGCGGGCATTTGGATTATGTAGGCTCCCTAGCGGGCATTTGGACTATATAGATTCCTTAGCGGTCACTTGGACTTTGTAGGTTACCTAGCGGGCACTTGGACTACTTTGGTTACCTAGCTGGCACTTGAACTATCTACGTTGCCTAGCGAGCACTTGGCCGATATAGGTTCACTAGCAGGCACTTAGACTATGTAGGTTCCCTATCGGGTACTTGGACTGTCTAGGTTAACTAGTGGGCAATTGGACTGTCTAGGTTACCTAGTGGTCACCTGGAATATGTACGTTCCCAAGCGGGCACTTGGGCTATCTACGTTACCTAGCGGGCACATGGACTATGTAGGTTAACTAGAGGACACTTGGACGATCTAGGTTAACTAGTGGGCACTTGTCGGTCTAGGTTTATTAACGGGCACTTGGAGTATCAAAGTTAACAAGCGAGCCCTTGGCCTATGTAGGTTAACTAGCGGGCCCCTGGACTATCTAGGTTACCTAGATAGCACTTGGAGTATATAGGTTCCCTAGCGGGCACTTGGACTATCTAGGTTAATGAACGGGCACTTGGACTGTCTAGGTTACATAGCGGGCTCTTGGACTTCTAGGTTAACGAACGGGCACTTGGACTGTGTATGTTGCCTAGGGGGCACTTGGACTATCTAGGTTAGGTAACAGGCACTTGGACTATCTAGGTTACCTAGCGGGAACTTGGACAATGTAGGTTACCTAGCAGGCACTTGGACTATCTTGGTTACCTAACGGGAACTTTCACTATCTAGGTTACCTAGCGGGCACTTGGACTATGTAGGTTACCTAGCGGGCACTTGGACTGTCTAAGTTACCTAGGGGGCACTTGGATTATCTAGGTTAACGAACGGGCACTTGGACTATGTAGGTTACCTAGCCGCCACTTGGACTATCTAGGTTAGCTAACGGGCACTTGGACTATCTAGGTTCCCTAGCGGGCACTGGTACTATCTAGGTTACCTAGCTGGCACTTGGACTATGTAGGTCAACTAGCGGGCCCTTGGACTATCTAGGTTAGCTAACGGGCACTTGGACTATGTATGTTCCAGAGCGGGCACTTGGATTATGTAGGTTGCCTAGCGGGCATTTAGACTATGTAGGTTTCCTTGCGGGCATTTGGACTATGTAGGTTACCTAGCGGGCACTTGGACTATGTAGGTTCCCTAACGGGCACTTGGACTATGTAGGTTCCATAGCGGTCACGTGGACTATGTAGGCTCCCTAGAAGGCACTTGGACTATGTAGGTTAACTAGCAGGCACTTGAACTATCCAGGTTACCAAGCGGGCCCTTGGACTATCTAGGTTAGCTAACGGGCACTTGGACTATGTATGTTCCAGAGCGGGCACTTGGATCATGTAGGTTGCCTAGCGGGCATTTAGACTATGTAGGTTTCCTTGCGGGCATTTGGACTATGTAGGTTACCTAGCGGGCACTTGGACTATGTAGGTTCCCTAACGGGCACTTGGACTATGTAGGTTCCATAGCGGTCACGTGGACTATGTAGGCTCCCTAGAAGGCACTTGGACTATGTAGGTTAACTAGCGGGCACTTGAACTATCCAGGTTACCAAGCGGGCACTTGGACTATGTAGGTTACCCAATGGGCACTTGGACTATCTAGGTTAACGAACGGACACTTGGACTATGTAGGTTAGCTATCAGGCACTTGTATATTCTAGGTTACCTAGCAGTCACATGGACTATGTAGGTTACCTAGCGGACACTTGGACAATTTAGGTTAACTAGCCGGCACTTGGACTATCTAGGTTAACGAACGTGCACTTGGACTATGTAGGTAACCTAGCGGGCACTTGGACGGTCTAGGTTACCTAGCGGTCACTTGGACTATCTAGGTTAACGAACGGGCACTTGGAATATGTTGGTTAACTAGCGGACACTTCGACTATCTAGGTTAGCTAACGGGCAATTGGACAATCTAGGTAACCTAGCGGGCACTTGGACTATGTAGGTTCTCTAGCGGGCACTTGGACTATTTAGGTTACCTAGCAGGCACTTTGACTATCTAGGTTAACTAACAGGCACTTGGACTATGTAGGTTGCCTAGCGAGCACTTGGACTATGTAGGTTCCCTAGCGGGCACTTGTACTATGTAGGTTCCCTATCGGGGACTTGGACTGTCTAGCTTAACTAGCGGGCAATTGGATTGCCTAGGTTACCTAGTGGGCACTTGGACTATGTATGTTCCCTAGCGGGCACTTGGGCTATCTAGGTTTACTAGCGGGCACTTGGACTATCTAGGTTAACTAGCGGGCACTTGGATTATGTAGGTTACCTAGCGGGCACTTGGACTACGTAGGTTAACTAGAAGGCACTTGGACTATCAAGGTTACCTAGCGGGCCCTTGGACTATGTAGGTTACCAGCGGGCACTTGGACTATCTAGGTTTACGAAGATGCACTTGGAC
Organism: Tenrec ecaudatus; assembly: GCF_050624435.1. Taxonomy (NCBI): domain Eukaryota; kingdom Metazoa; phylum Chordata; class Mammalia; order Afrosoricida; family Tenrecidae; genus Tenrec; species Tenrec ecaudatus. The sequence goes on along the minus strand of NW_027459559.1, from coordinate 6,570 downwards.
TATGTAGGTAACCTAGCGGGCACTTGGACTGTCTAGGTTACCTAGCGGGCACTTGGACTATCTAGGTTGACGAACGGGCACTTGGACTATGTAGGTTAACTATCGGACACTTCTACTATCTAGGTTACCTAACGGGCAATTGGACTATCTAGGTTACCTAGCGGGCACTTGGACTATGGAGGTTCCCTAGCGGGCACTTGGACTATTTAGGTTACCTAGCAGGCACTTTGACTATCTAGGTTAACTAACGGGCACTTGGACTATGTAGGTTGCCTAGCGAGCACTTGGACTATGTAGGTTCCCTAGCGGGCAATTGGACTATGTAGGTTCCCTATCGGGTACTTGGACTGTCTAGGTTAACTGGTGGGCAATTGGACTGTCTAGGTTTCCTAGCAGCCACTTGGACTATGTACATACCCTAGCGCGCACTTGGATTATCTAGGTTACCTAGCGGGCACTTGGACTATGTACGTCCCCTAGTGGGCACTTGGACTATCTAGGTTAACTAACGGGCACGAGGTCTATCTAGGTTAACTAGTGGGCACTTGGATTATGAAGGATCCTTAGCGGCCACTTGGACTATTTAGGTTAACCAGCGGGCACTTGGACTATGTAGGTTAACTAGCGGACACTTGCACGATCTAGGTTAACTAGCGGGCCCTTGCACTATGTAGGTTAACTAGCGGGCCCATGCATTATGTAGGTTTACTAGCAGGCACTTGGACTATCTGGGTTAACTAACGGGCACTTGGACTACGTAGTTTCCCTAGCGGGCATTTGGACTATTTAGGTTACCTAGCGGGCACTTGGACTATCTAGGTTACCTAGCAGGCACTTTGACTATCTAGGTTAACTAACGGGCACTTGGACTATGTAGGTTGCCTAGCGGGCACTTGGACTATGTAGGTTCCCTAGCGGGCACTTGGATTATGTAGGTTCCCTATCGGGCACTTGGATTATGTAGGTTAACTAGCGGGCACTTGGACTGTCTAGGTTACCTAGCGACACTTGGATTATCTAGGTTAACGAATGGGCATTTGGACTATGTAGGTTACCTAGCCGCCACATGGACTATATAGGTTAGCTAGGGGGCACTTGTACTATCTAGGTTACCTAGCTGGCACTTGGACTATGTAAGTCAACTAGCGGGCCCTTGGACTACCTAGGTTAGCTAACGGGAACTTAGATTATGTAGGTTAACTAGGGGGCACTTGGAATATGTACGTTAACTAGCGGACACTTGCACGATGTAGGTTAACTAGCGGGCCCATGGACTATGTAGGTTTACTAGCGGGCCCTTGGACTATCTAGGTTCCCTAAAGGGCACTTGGACTATCTAGGTTACCGAACGGGCACTTGGACTATCTAGGTTACCTAGCGGGCACTTGGACTATGTAGGCTAACTAGGGGGCCCTTGGACGATCTAGGTTACCTAGGGGGTACTTGAACTACATAGGTTAACTAGCGGGCACTTGCTGTATCTAGGTTACCTAGCGGGCACTTGGACTATCTATGTTAACTAACGGGCACTTGGACTATGTAGGTTGCCTAGCGAGCACTTGGCCTATGTAGGTTCCCTAGCGGGCACTTGGACTATGTAGGTTAACTAGCGGGCACTTGGACTATCCAGGTTATCAGGCGGGCACTTGGATTATGTAGGTTACCCAATGGCACTTGGACTATCTAGGTTAACGAACGGACACTTGGACTATGTAGGTTAGCTATCAGGCACTTGGACTATGTAGTTTCCCTAGCGGGCATTTGGACTATCTAGGTTACCTAGCGGGCACTTGGACTATCTACGGTTACCTAGCGAGCACTTGGACTATCTAAGTTACCTAGCAAGCACTTTGACTAACTAACGGGCACTTGGACTATGTAGGTTGCCTAGCGGGCACTTGGATTATGTAGGTTCCCTAGCTGGCACTTGGACTATCTAGGTTAACGAACGGGCACTTGGACTGTCTAGGTTACATAGCGGGCACTTGGACTTCTAGGTTAAACGAATGGGCACTTGGACTATGTATGTTGCCTAGCAGGCACTTGGACTATCTAGGTTAGGTTACGGGCACTTGGACTATCTAGGTTACCTAGCGGGCACTTGGACTATCTAGGTTAGGTTACGGGCACTTGCACTATCTAGGTTACCTAGCGGGCACTTGGACTATCTAGGTTACCTAGCGGGCACTTGGACTATCTAGGTTACCTAGCGGGCACTTGGACTATCTAGGTTACCTAGCTGGCACTTGAACTGTCTACGTTACCTAGCAGGTATTTGGAGTATGTAGGTTACCTACCGGGCTGTTGGACTATCTAGGTTACCTAGCGGGCACTTGGACTATCTAGGTTAACTAACGGGCACTTGGACTATGTAGGTTCCCTAGCGCCCCTTGGACTATGTAAGTTCCCTACCGGGCACTTGGACTATGTGGGTTCCCTTGTGGGCATTTGGACTATCTAGGTTACCTAACGGGAACTTGGACTATGTAGGTTAACTAGCGGGCATTTGGACTATGTAGGTTACCTAGCGGCCACTTGGACTATCTAGGTTACCTAACGGGAACTTGGACTATGTAGGTTCCCTAGGGGGCATTTAGACTATATAGATTACCTAGCGGGCACTTGGACTTTGTAGGTTAACTAGCGGGCACTTGGACTATCTTGGTTTCCTAGCGGGCACTTGGATGATACAGGTTCCCTAGCCAGCACTAAGACTATTGGTTCCCTAACGGGCACTTGGACTATGTAGGTTCCATAGAGGGCACTTGGACAATATAGTTTTCTATCGGGCACTTGGACTATGTAGGTTAACTAGCGGGAACATGGACTATCTAGGTTACCTAGCGGGTACTTGGACTATCTAGGTTAACTAGGGGTCCCTTGGACTACGTAGGTTAACTAGCGGACACTTGCACTATGAAGTCTACCTAGCGGGCACTTGGACTATCTAGGTTAACTAGCGTGTACTTGAACTATGTAGGTTAACTAGCGGACACTTGCACTATGTAGGTTACCTAGCGGGCACTTGGACTATGTAGGTTAACTAGCAGGCCCTTGGATTATATAGGTTACCTAGCAGGAATAGTATTATGAAGGATCCCTAGCAGGCAATTGGACTATCTAGGTTACCTAGCTGGCGCTTAGACTATGTAGGTTAACTTGCGGGCCTATGGATTATGTAGGTTTACTAGGGGACACTTGGACTATCTAGGTTAACTAGCTGGCACTTGTACTATGTAGTTTCCCTAGCGGGCATTTGGACAATTTAGGTTACCTAGCGGGCACTTGGACTATGTAGGTTACCTAGCGGGCACTTTGACTATCTAGGTTACCTAGCAGGCACTTTGACTATCTAGGTTAACTAACGGGCACTTGGACTATGTAGGGTAACTAGCGGGCACTTGGACTGTATAGGTTACCTAACGGGCACTTGGATTATCTAAGTTAACGAACGGGCACTTGGACTATGTAGGTTACCTAGCCGCCACTTGGACTATCTAGGTTAGCTAACAGGTACTTGGACTATCTAGGTTCCCTAGCGGGCACTTGTACTATCTAGGTTACCTAGCTGGCACTTGGACTATGTAGGTCAACTAGCGGGCCCTTGGACTCTCTAGGTTAGCTAACGGGCACTTGGACTATGTATGTTCCAGAGCGGGCACTTGGATTATGTAGGTTGCCTAGCGGGCATTTAGACTATGTAGGTTTCCTTGCGGGCATTTGGACTATGTAGGTTCCCTAACGGGCACTTGGACTCTGTAGGTTCCCTAGCGGTCACGTGGACTATGTAGACTTCCTAGAAGGCACTTGGACTATGTAGGTTAACTAGCGGGCACTTGGACTATCCAGGTTACCAAGCGGGCACTTGGACTATCTCGGTTAACGAACGTGCACTTGGACTATGTAGGTAACCTAGCGGGCACTAGGACTGTCTAGGTTACCTAGCGGGCACTTGGACTATCAAGGTTAACGAAGGGGCACTTGGACTATGTAGGTTAACTAGGGGACACTTCGAATATCTAGGTTAGCTAACGGGCAATTGGACTATCTAGGTTACCTAGCAGGCACTTGGACTCTGTAGGTTCCCTAGCGGGCACTTGGACTATGTAGGTTCCCTATCGGGTACGTGGTCGGTCTAGGTTAACTAGTGGGCAATTGGACTGTCTAGGTTACCTAGTGGGCACTTGGACTATGTAAGTTCCCTAGCGGGCACTTGGGCTATCTACGTTACCTAGTGGGCACTTGGACTATGTAGGTTACCTAGCGGGCACTTGGATTATGTAGGTTAACTAGAGGACATTTGGACGATCTAGGTTAACTAGCGGGCACTTGGACGATCTAGGTAAACTAAAGGGCACTTGGACTATCAAAGTTAACAAGCGAGCCCTTGGACTATCTAGGTTAACTAGCGGGCCCTTGGACTATCTAGGTGACCTAGATAGCACTTGGAATATATAGGTTCCCTAGCGGACACTTGGACTATCTAGGTTAACGAACGGGCACTTGGACTATGCAAGTAACCTAGCGGGCACTTGGACTGTCTAGGTTACATAGCGGGCACTTGGACTTCTAGGTTAACGAACGGGCACATGGAATATGTATGTTGCCTAGGGGGCACTTGGACAATCTAGGTTAGGTAACGGGCACTTGGACTATCTAGGTTACCTAGCGGGAACTTTGACAATGTAGGTTACCTAGCAGGCACTTGGATTATCTAGGTTAACTAGCGGGCACTTGGACTATCTAGGTAACTTAACGGGCACTTGGACTGTCTACGTTACCCAGGGGGCACTTTGACTATCTAGGTTAACTAGCAGAACTTGGACTATGTAGGTTAACTTGCGGGCTCTTGGACTATCTAGGTTTACTAGCAGGCACATGGACTATGTACATACCCTAGCGCACTTGGACTATCTAGGTTACCTAGCGGGCACTTGGACTATGTACGTCCCCTAGTGGGCACTTGGATTATCTAGGTTAACTAACGGGAACTAGGACTATCTAGGTTAACTAGCGGGCACTTGGACTATGTAGTTTAACTAGCGGGCCCATGGATTATGTAGGTTAATAGTAGGCACTTGGACTATCTAGGTTAACAAGCGGGCACTTGGACTATGTAGTTTCCCTAGCGGGCACTTGGACTATTAAGGTTACCAAGCGGGAACTTGGACTATGTAGGTTACCTAGTGGTCACTTGGACTATCTAAGTTACCTAGCAGGCACTTTGATTATCTAGGTTAACTAACGAGCACTTGGACTATGTAGGTTGCCTAGCGGGCACTTGGACTATGTATGTTGCCTAGCGGGCACTTGGACTATCTAGGTTAGGTTACGGGCACTTGGACTATCTAGGTTACCTAGCGGGCCCTTGGACGATGTAGGTTAACTAGCGGGCCCTTGCATTATGTAGGTTAACTAGCGGGCCCATTGATTATGTAGGTTTTCTAGCAGGCACTTGGACTATCGAGGTTAACTAGCGGGCAATGGACTATGTAGTTTCCCTAGCGGGCATTTGGACTATTTAGGTTACCTAGCGGGCACTTGGACTATGTAGGTTACCTAGCGGGCACTTGGACTATCTAAGTTACCTAGCAGGCACTTTGATTATCTAGGTTAACTAACGAGCACTTGGACTATGTAGGTTGCCTAGCGGGCACTTGGACTATGTTGGTTACCTAGCGGGCACTTGGATTATGTAGGTTCCCTATCGGACACTTGGACTATGTAGGTTAACGAACGGGCACTTGGACTATGTATGTTACCTAGCCGCCACTTGGACTATCTAGGTTAGCTAACAGGCACTTGGACTATCTAGGTTACCTAGGGGGCACTTGTACTATATAGGTTACGTAGCTGGCACTTGGACTATGTAGGTCAACTAGCAGGCCCTTGGACTACCTAGGTTAGCTAACGGGCACTTAGATTATGTAGGTTAACTAGGGGGCACTTGGAATATGTAGGTTAACTAGCGGACACTTGCACTATGTAGGTTAACCAGCGGGCCCATGGACTATGTAGGTTTACTTGCGGGCCTTTGGACTATCAAGGATCCCTAAAGGGCACTGGGGCTATCTAGGTTACCGAAAGTGCACTTGGACTATCTAGGTTATCTAGCGGGCACTTGGACTATGTAGGCTAACTATGGGGCCCTTGAACGATCGAGGTTAACTAGCGGGAACTTGCAATATCTAAGTTACCTAGCAGGCACTTGGACTATGTATATTCCCTAGCGGGCACTTGGACTATCTATGTTAACTAGCGGGCACTTGGAATATGTAGGTTAACTAGCGGACACTTGCACTATGTCGGTTACCTAGCAGGCACTTGGACTATCTAGGTTAACTAGCTGGCACTTGGACTATCTAGGTAAACTAGCGTGCACTTGGACTATGTAGGTCCCTTAGTGGGCACTTGGACTATCTAGGTTGCTTAGCGGGCACTTGTACTATGTAGGTTAACTAGCGTGCCCTTGGACTATCTAGGTTACGTAGCGGGCACTTGGTATATAGGTTAACTAGCGGGCATTTGGACTATGTAGGTTAACTAGCGGACAATTACACGATCTAGGTT